>NW_027650220.1:77500-132500 GCF_965287045.1 Carcharhinus amblyrhynchos | reverse complement strand
ACACAGAGAGGGACACAGAGGGGTGGTGAGGTTTAGGGAGGGAATTCCAGAGGTTAGAGATCCTCCCAGGTAGCTGAAGGCACGGCCACTAATGGGCGGAGCGATGGGAATCGGGAGATGCTTGAGAGACTGGAATTCGGGAAGCGCAGAGATCTCGGAGGCTTGTAGGGGCTAGAGGAGGTTACAGAGATAGGGAGGGTGTAGGGGCTGGAGGAGGTTACAGAGATAGGGAGGGTGTAGGGGCTGGAGGAGGTTACAGAGATAGGGAGGGGTGTAGGGGCTGGAGGAGGTTACAGAGATAGGGAGGGGTGTAGGGGCTGGAGGAGGTTACAGAGATAGGGAGGGGTGTAGGGGCTGGAGGAGGTTACAGAGATAGGGAGGGGTGTAGGGGCTGGAGGAGGTTACAGAGATAGGGAGGGGTGTAGGGACTGGAGGAGGTTACAGAGATAGGGAGGGGTGTAGGGGCTGGAGGAGGTTACAGAGATAGGGAGGGGTGTAGGGGCTGGAGGAGGTTACAGAGATAGGGAGGGGTGTAGGGACTAGAGGAGGTTACAGAGATAGGGAGGGTTGTAGGGACTGGAGGAGGTTACAGAGATAGGGAGGGTTGTAGAGGCTGGAGGAGGTTACAGAGATAGGGAGGGGTGTAGGGGCTGGAGGAGGTTACAGAGATAGGGAGGGGTGTAGGGGTTGGAGGAGGTTACAGATTTAGGGAGGGGTGTAGGGACTGGAGGAGGTTACAGAGATAGGGAGGGGTGTAGGGACTGGAGGAGGTTACAGAGATAGGGAGGGGTGTAGGGGCTGGAGGAGGTTACAGAGATAGGGAGGGGGTGTAGGGGCTAGAGGAGGTTACAGAGATAGGGAGGGTGTAGGGGCTGGAGGAGGTTACAGAGATAGGGAGGGGTGTAGGGGCTGGAGGAGGTTACAGAGATAGGGAGGGTTGTAGGGGCTGGAGGAGGTTACAGAGATAGGGAGGGGTGTAGGGGCTGGAGGAGGTTACAGAGATAGGGAGGGGTGTAGGGGCTGGAGGAGGTTACAGAGATAGGGAGGGGTTGTAGGGACTGGAGGAGGTTACAGAGATAGGGAGGGTTGTAGAGGCTGGAGGAGGTTACAGAGATAGGGAGGGGTGTAGGGGTTGGAGGAGGTTACAGATTTAGGGAGGGGTGTAGGGACTGGAGGAGGTTACAGAGATAGGGAGGGGTGTAGGGACTGGAGGAGGTTACAGAGATAGGGAGAGGTGTAGGGGCTGGAGGAGGTTACAGAGATAGGGAGGGTTGTAGGGGCTGGAGGAGGTTACAGAGATAGGGAGGGCTGTAGGGGCTGGAGGAGGTTTCAGAGATAGGGAGGGTTGTAGAGGCTGGAGGAGGTTACAGAGATAGGGAGGGTTGTAGGGGCTGGAGGAGAGTATAGAGATAGGGAGTGATATCCGGACTGGAGGAGGGTATAGAGATAGGGAGGGTTGTAGGGAGATGGAGGAGGCCTCTGAGATCTCTGCGCTCTTCCAATTCCGGCCTCTTGAGCATCCCCTAATTCCTATCACTCCACCATTGGTGGCCGTGCCTTCAGCCACCTGAGTTGTTCGAATCTCTGGAATTCCCTCCACTTCTTCTCCAAACCCTCCCCTGCTCTCCAACCCCATCTTTGACTCAGCTTTCTGTCACCAACACCTCAAATGGCATGACAAGACAGGGTTTTGTTTTGTAAATGGCTCCCATGACGCTCTTCAGGATGTTTTGCCACACAAAGTGCTCCATGAATGTAAGTCATTGTCATCCCCAATGCCGAGTGGGAGACAGGACTGGCAGGAAAGGTTACATAGAAATATTAGGCTCTGGTGATTCAGGGCAGGCCTGGGCCAAGAGGCCTGAGGCCTGCCTTAGCAACCAGACAACAGACAGGCCTTGCCCAGGGCCGAGAGGTCTCAGCCTTGCGCTTGGCAATGGTAGCAGACAGGCCTCGCCTGGGGCCAAGAGACCTGAGGCCTGTACAAAGCAGCAAGGCAGCAGACATGCCTTGCCTGGGGCCAAGAGGCTGAGGCCTGCATTTAGCAATGGGCAGTAGACAGGCATCAACCAGGGCCAAGAGGCCTGAGGCCAGCTCTTAGCAAAGGACAGCAGATAGGCCTCGCCCTAGGCCAAAAGGCCTGAGGCCTGTGTTTAGCAAAGCAGACAGGCCTCGCCTGGGGCCGAGAGGCCTGATCCCTGTGCTGAGCAATGGACAGCAGACAAGTCTTGCCCTGGTCCGAGAGGCCTGAACTAGCAATGGGCAGCAGACAGGCCTCGCCTGGGTTGAGAGGGCTGAGCCTTGCACTTTGCAATGTGCAGCACACAGGCCTCGCCCAGGACTAAGAGGCCTGAGGCCAATGCTTAGCAACAAGGTAGCAGACAGGCCCCACCCGGGGAGGAGAGGCCTGAGGCCTGTGCTTGGCAACGGTAGCAGACAGGTCTCATCATGTCGGGGCTCCTGTCTGCTTGCCTCCCCACCCCAACCCCCACCGGCCTCAGGTTCTGCCTTTCTGTTTGGCTTGGCTCCTTGCCCTGGTAACACTGTCAATTTAACGAGTTTAGGAATCCCGAGGACAGTCGGGTTTATTTGCCTTTGTGGAGGAGAGCTGCCAGAAACAGGTGTCGCCGGGCGGACAGAGAACAAAACTCATCGACCGCCGTCTTCGAGACAAATATTCGTGGCCCAGGCAAAGGCCGCAGGGGCAAACTCAGCCTTCACCGCCTGGCAGCACTGGTTGCCATGGAGAGGGCCTGGCCTCTCAGGAAAGGCCTTTGGATTTCTATCGCATCTTTTCTACCCTCTTGCGAATCTCAGCCACCTCCCAGAGAGGTAAACGACAGCTGAGGAGGGGGGCTGGAAGGGAAAGAGCAGGGTAGGCCATTTGGCCCATCGAGCCTGTTACCGCTCCTTCAGTCAGCTCATGGTTGGTCTGGCTGAGGTTCGGTAAGTGAGGGCGTGCAGACTAAATTCTCATCCCCGGTGCGGTAGATGTTCACGTTGGCGCACTTGTCTCTGACACCCACCACCATATTCAGACTGAGAACAGGGTAACCTTCACTGTCTGGGTACAGCCCAGTGTCCCGCAGTTAACACTGCCAGGGAACGGGAGAGGACCGGAGGGAGAGAGTGGGTCAGCGCTGAGGGAGTGCCGCACTGTCAGAGGGTCAGTGCTGAGGGAGTGCCGCACTGTCAGAGGGTCAGTGCTGAGGGAGTGCCGCACTGTCAGAGGGTCAGTGCTGAGGGAGTGCCGCACTGTCAGAGGGTCAGTGCTGAGGGAGTGCCGCACTGTCAGAGGGTCAGTGCTGAGGGAGTGGCCGCACTGTCAGAGGGTCAGTGCTGAGGGAGTGCCGCACTGTCAGAGGGTCAGCGCTGAGGGAGTGCCGCACTGTCAGAGGGTCAGCGCTGAGGGAGTGCCGCACTGTCAGAGGGTCAGTACTGAGGGAGTGCCGCACTGTCAGAGGGTCAGCGCTGAGGGAGTGCCGCACTGTCAGAGGGTCAGTACTGAGGGAGTGCCACACTGTCAGAGGGTCAGTGCTGAGGGAGTGCCGCACTGTCAGAGGGTCAGCGCTGAGGGAGTGCCGCACTGTCAGAGGGTCAGTACTGAGGGAGTGCCACACTGTCAGAGGGTCAGTGCTGAGGGAGTGCCGCACTGTCAGAGGGTCAGTACTGAGGGAGTGCCGCACTGTCAGAGGGTCAGTGCTGAGGGAGTGCCTCACTGTCAGAGAGTCAGTGCTGAGGGAGCGCCGCACTGTCAGAGGGTCAGTGCTGAGGGAGTGCCGCACTGTCAGAGGGTCAGTGCTGAGGGAGTGCCGCACTGTCAGAGGGTCAGTGCTGAGGGAGTTGGTTAGTTTGTGTTCTGGTTCAGTTCGGTTGATGATGTTTTAATTCCTGTCCTTTTGGCTCTTTCTGCTCCCAGCTGTACTCAGGAGGTTGAACTGTGCTGCAGACTGTTCTGCTATAAATAACTGGTGGGCATTTAGTTCAGGAAGGTGACCCCAGCCAGCACTCTCACAAACGAACAGTAATTAGCTACACAAGGGAGATAGCACAGCGGGTGAGATCTCAGCTTCCCCCCACCTCCTTGCTGCTGATCCAGGGCAGTTTGACACTGAAAATGAACCATAGTGCTCTAACCTGACCCTGGGGGGGGGAATGTCAAGGTCACTCTGTGTTGGCACATTCCCACTCCCCTCCTGAGCTGCCCACGCACCCAGCATCAACTGGGCTCCGAGGGCAGGTTCGGAAGACGATATGGTTCGATTTGATTTATTATTGTCACACGCAGCGAAAAATATTGTTTCTTGCGCGCTATTACAGGACAAAGCATGCCGTTCATAGAGAAGGAAAGGAGAGGGTGCAGAATGTCGTGTTACAGTCACAGCGAGGGTGTAGAGAAAGATCAATTTAACGCGAGGTAGGTCCATTCAAAAGTCTGGTGGGGATGTTTGAGAGAGAGAGAAGCAGAGACAGAGAGGAGATGGAAACAGAGAGAGAGGGAGAGAGTTGGAAACACAGAGGGACAGAGATGGAAACTCAGAGAGAGAAAGAGAGAGGGAGATAGAGAGACAGTGAGAGGGACAGCGAGATAGAGAGACAGAGAGACAAAAAGAGAAAGAAAGAAAGAGAGAAAAAGAGAGAAAGACAGAGAGAGAGAGACAGAAAGCGAAAGCAACAGCGAGAGAGAGCGAGGACGAGAGAGCGACAGAGACCGTGAGAGAGAGAGACACAGCGAGAGAGAGACAGAGAGAGAGAGATACAGAGAGAGACAGAGAGAGAGAGAGACAGAGAGAGAGAGAGAGACAGAGAGAGACAGAGAGAGACAGAGAGAGACACAGCGAGAGAGAGACAGAGAGAGAGAGACAGAGAGAGAGAGAGACAGAGAGAGAGAGAGACAGAGAGAGACAGAGAGAGACACAGCGAGAGAGAGATACAGAGAGAGAGATACAAAGAGAGAGAGAGAGGTAGAAAGGGAGAGATAGAGAGGGACAGAGAAAAATGAAAAACAACAAAACTAAAACAGAAAAATATCCAAGTGAGAGAGGGAAAAGAGTGCGAGGGGGGAGCAGAGTGCAAGGAGAGGGGAGGGGACAGGAGTGTAAGGGAGAGGGGAGTGCGTGGGGAGGGAGTGCGTGGGGAGCAGAGGAGCGAGGGAGCGCGAGGGGAGCGGGAGCGAGGGAGGGAGGGGGAGGGCGTGTGGAGGGGAGTGCGAGGGGAGGGGAGTGCCTGTGGAGGGGAGTGCGTGTGGAGGGGAGTGTGAGGGGAGGGGAGTGCGTGTGGAGGGGAGTGTGAGGGGAGGGGAGTGCGTGTGGAGGGGAGTGCGTGTGGAGGGGAGTGCGTGTGGAGGGGAGTGCGTGTGGAGGGGAGGGGAGTGCGTGTGGAGGGGAGTGCGTGCGGAGGGGAGTGCGTGTGGAGGGGAGTGCGAGGGGAGGGGAGTGCGAGGGGAGGGGAGTGCGAGGGGAGGGGAGTGCGTGTGGAGTGGAGTGCGTGTGGAGGGGAGTGCGTGTGGAGGGGAGTGCGAGGGGAGGGGAGTGCGTGTGGAGGGGAGTGCGTGTGGAGGGGAGTGTGAGGGGAGGGAGTGCGTGTGGAGGGGAGTGCGTGTGGAGGGGAGTGTGAGGGAGGGGAGTGCGTGTGGAGGGGAGTGTGAGGGGAGGGGAGTGCGTGTGGAGGGGAGTGCGTGTGGAGGGGAGTGCATGTGGAGGGGAGTGTGAGGGGAGGGGAGTGCGTGTGGAGGGGAGTGCGTGTGGAGGGGAGTGCGTGTGGAGGGGAGTGTGAGGGGAGGGGAGTGCGTGTGGAGGGGAGTGTGAGGGGACGGGAGTGCATGTGGAGGGGAGTGTTGAGGGGAGGGGAGTGTGAGGGGAGGGGAGTGCGTGTGGAGGGGAGTGCGTGTGGGAGGGGAGTGCGTGTGGAGGGAGTGTGTGTGGAGGGGAGTGTGAGGGGAGGGGAGTGTGTGTGGAGGGGAGTGTGAGGGGAGGGGAGTGTGTGTGGAGGGGAGTGCGTGTGGAGGGGAGTGTGAGGGGAGGGGAGTGTGTGTGGAGGGGAGTGCGTGTGGAGGGGAGTGTGAGGGGAGGGGAGTGTGTGTGGAGGGGAGTGCGTGTGAGGGGAGTGTGAGGGGAGGGGAGTGTGTGTGGAGGGGAGTGTGAGGGGAGGGGAGTGTGTGTGGAGGGGAGTGGGTGTGGAGGGGAGTGTGTGTGGAGGGGAGTGCGTGTGGAGTGGAGTGTGTGTGGAGGGGAGTGCGTGTGGAGTGAGTGTGTGTGGAGGGGAGTGCGTGTGGAGTGGAGTGTGTGTGGAGGGGAGTGTGAGGGGAGGGGAGTGTGAGGGGAGGGGAGTGCGTGTGGAGGGGAGTGCGTGTGGAGTGGAGTGTGTGTGGAGGGGAGTGTGTGTGGAGGGGAGTGTGAGGGGAGGGGAGTGCGTGTGGAGGGGAGTGGGTGTGGAGGGGAGTGTGTGTGGAGGGGAGTGCGTGTGGAGGGGAGTGCGTGTGGAGGGAGTGCGTGTGGAGGGGAGTGCGTGTGGAGGGGAGTGTGTGTGGAGGGGAGTGCGTGTGGAGGGGAGTGTGAGGGGAGGGGAGTGTGTGTGGAGGGGAGTGCGTGTGGAGGGGAGTGCGTGTGGAGGGAGTGTGAGGGGAGGGGAGTGTGTGTGGAGGGGAGTGTGAGGGGAGGGGAGTGTGTGTGGAGGGGAGTGTGAGGGGAGGGGAGTGTGTGTGGAGGGGAGTGCGTGTGGAGGGGAGTGCGTGTGGAGAGAGTGTGAGGGGAGGGGAGTGCGTGTGGAGGGGAGTGCGTGTGGAGGGGAGTGTGAGGGAGGGCGTGTGGTGGGGAGTGTGAGGGGAGGGGAGTGTGAGGGGAGTGTGGGTGGAGGGGAGTGTGAGGGGAGGGAGTGCGTGTGGAGGGGAGTGCGTGTGGAGGGGAGTGTGAGGGGAGGGGAGTGTGTGTGGAGGGGAGTGCGTGTGGAGGGGAGTGTGTGTGGAGGGGAGTGTGTGTGGAGGGGAGTGTGTGTGGAGGGGAGTGTGAGGGAGGGGAGCGTGAGGGAGGGGAGTGCGTGTGGAGGGAGTGCGTGTGGAGGGGAGTGCGAGGGGAGGGCAGTGTGTGTGGAGGGGAGTGTGTGTGGAGGGGAGTGCGTGTGGAGGGGAGTGTGAGGGAGGGGAGTGCGTGTGGAGGGGAGTGTGAGGGGAGGGGAGTGTGTGTGGAGGGGAGTGTGTGTGGAGGGGAGTGCGTGTGGAGGGGAGTGCGTGTGGAGGGGAGTGTGAGGGGAGTGGAGTGTGTGTGGAGGGGATGTGTGTGGAGGGAGTGTGAGGGGAGGGGAGTGCGTGTGGAGGGGAGTGTGTGTGGAGGGGAGTGTGTGTGGAGGGGAGTGCGTGTGGAGGGAGTGCGTGTGGAGGGGAGTGCGTGTGGAGGGGAGTGCGTGTGGAGGGGAGTGCGTGTGGAGGGGAGTGCGTGTGAGGGGAGTGTGAGGGGAGGGGAGTGTGAGGGGAGGGGAGTGTGTGTGGAGGGGAGTGCGTGTGGAGGGGAGTGCGTGTGGAGGGGAGTGTGAGGGGAGGGGAGTGTGTGTGGAGGGGAGTGTGAGGGAGGGGAGTGTGTGTGGAGGGGAGTGTGAGGGGAGGGGAGTGTGTGTGGAGGGGAGTGCGTGTGGAGGGGAGTGCGTGTGGAGGAGAGTGTGAGGGGAGGGGAGTGCGTGTGGAGGGGAGTGCGTGTGGAGGGGAGTGTGAGGGGAGGGCTGTGGTGGGGAGTGTGAGGGGAGGGGAGTGTGAGGGGAGTGTGGGTGGAGGGGAGTGTGAGGGGAGGGGAGTGCGTGTGGAGGGGAGTGCGTGTGGAGGGGAGTGTGAGGGGAGGGAGTGTGTGTGGAGGGGAGTGCGTGTGGAGGGGAGTGTGTGTGGAGGGGAGTGTGAGGGGAGGGGAGTGTGAGGGGAGGGGAGTGCGTGTGGAGGGGAGTGCGTGTGGAGGGGAGTGCGGTGTGGAGGGAGTGCGTGTGGAGGGGAGGCGTGTGGAGGGAGTGTGTGTGGAGGGGAGTGCGTGTGGAGGGGAGTGTGAGGGGAGGGGAGTGCGTGTGGAGGGGAGTGCGAGGGGAGGGAGTGTGAGTGGAGGGGAGTGTGAGGGGAGGGGAATGTGAGGGGAGGGGAGTGTGAGGGGAAGGGAGTGCGTGTGGAGGGGAGTGCGTGTGGAGGGAGTGTGAGGGGAGGGGAGTGTGTGTGGAGGGGAGTGTGTGTGGGAGGGGAGTGTGAGGGGAGGGGAGTGTGAGGGGAGGGGAGTGCGTGTGGAGGGGATGCGTGTGGAGGGAGTGCGAGGGGAGGGCAGTGTGTGTGGAGGGAGTGTGTGTGGAGGGGAGTGCGTGTGGAGGGAGTGTGAGGGAGGGGAGTGCGTGTGGAGGGGAGTGTGAGGGGAGGGGAGGGTGTGGGAGGGGAGTGTGTGTGGAGGGGAGTGCGTGTGGAGGGGAGTGCGTGTGAGGGGAGTGTGAGGGGAGGGAGTGCGTGTGGAGGGGAGTGCGTGTGGAGGGGAGTGCGTGTGGAGGGAGTGTGAGGGAGGGAGTGCGTGTCGAGGGGAGTGTGAGGGGAGGGGAGTGTGAGGGGAGGGGAGTGCGTGTGGAGGGGAGTGCGTGTGGAGGGGAGTGCGTGTGGAGGGGAGTGCGTGTGGAGGGGAGTGCGTGGGGAGGGGAGTGCGTGGGGAGGGGAGTGCGTGGGGAGGGGAGTGCGTGGGGAGGGGAGTGCGTGGGGAGGGGAGTGCGTGGGGAGGGAGTGCGTGGGGAGGGGAGTGCATGTGGAGGGGAGTGTGAGGGGAGGGAGTGTGAGGGGAGGGGAGTGTGAGGGGAGGGGAGTGTGAGGGGAGGGGAGTGCGTGTGGAGGGGAGCGTGAGGGGAGGGGAGTGTGAGGGGAGGGGAGTGCGTGTGGAGGGGAGTGCGTGTGGAGGGAGTGTGAGGGGAGGGGAGTGCGAGGGGAGGGGAGTGCGTGTGGAGGGGAGTGTGAGGGGAGGGGAGTGTGAGGGGAGGGGAGTGTGTGTGGAGGGGAGTGCGTGTGGAGGGAGTGCGTGTGGAGGGAGTGCGTGTGGAGGGAGTGTGAGGGGAGGGGAGTGCGTGTGGAGGGGAGTGCGTGTGGAGGGGAGTGCGTGTGGAGGGGAGTGTGAGGGGAGGGGAGTGCGTGTGGAGGGGAGTGTGAGGGGAGGGGAGTGTGAGGGGAGTGTGAGGGGAGGGGAGTGTGAGGGGAGGGGAGTGCGTGTGGAGGGGAGTGTGTGGGAGGGGAGTGCGAGGGGAGGGGAGTGTGAGGGAGTGTGAGGGGAGGGAGTGTGTGTGGAGGGGAGTGTGAGGGGAGGGGAGTGCGTGTGGAGGGGAGTGTGAGGGAGGGGAGTGTGTGTGAGTGGTGTGTGTGTGGAGGGGAGTGTGAGGAGGGGAGTGTGTGTGGAGGGGAGTGCGTGTGGAGGGGAGTGTGAGGGGAGGGGAGTGCGTGTGGAGGGGAGTGTGTGTGGAGGGGAGTGTGAGGGAGGGGAGTGTGTGTGGAGGGGAGTGTGAGGGGAGGGGAGTGTGAGGGGAGGGGAGTGTGAGGGGAGGGGAGTGTGTGTGGAGGGAGTGTGAGGGGAGGGGAGTGCGTGTGGAGGGGAGTGTGTGTGGAGGGAGTGCGTGTGGAGGGGAGTGTGAGGGGAGGGGAGTGTGAGGGGAGGGGAGTGTGAGGGGAGGGGAGTGCGTGTGGGAGGGGAGTGCGTGTGGAGGGAGTGTGAGGGGAGGGGAGTGTGAGGGGAGGGGAGTGTGAGGGGAGGGGAGTGTGAGGGGAGAGAGTGCGTGTGGAGGGATGTGTTAGGGAGGGAGTGCGTGTGGAGGGGAGTGCGTGTGGAGGGGAGTGCGTGTGGAGGGAGTGCGTGTGGAGGGGAGTGCGTGTGGAGGGGAGTGCGTGTGGAGGGGAGTGTGAGCAGTGAAGGTGAAACTGAGTGGGTGACGGTGCGGTGAGAGGGAGTGTCAGAATAATCTCCCACACAGATTGTTTCCCTGCTGCTGACAGGGTTTATTGTGCTGAGATCTCATTCGCGTCTCCGATCTGTAATCCTAAACTTGTGGAGATAAACACTCTTCCCCAAGAAGACTGGATTCACAGCCCCTCCTGGAGAAAGGGGGGGAGCTTGAAACAGTGCGGCCTCTGAGAGACAGGGCGTGGGAGCCTGGGTGTGGGACAGGTTGTTCCACACAATTAAAATGTCACAGATTCAGAAAATAATAAGACGACTACTAGAAGGCTGACCTTCCTGTCTCTCTCTCTGTGAGCTGGAACACACGGGGTCCAGATCACACCTCAGTCTATAGTCCTGGACAGTCCACACCCAGAGTCCATGTGAACAGTTGTGGACTCCACACCTTAGGAAGGATATACTGACCATGGAGGGATTGCAGTGAGAGAACACGAGAGAGAGAGAGAGAGAACGTGAGAGAGAGAGAAATCGAGAAAGAGAACAAGAGAGTGAGAGAGAGAAAACAAGAGAGTGAGAGAGAACGAGAGAGAGAATGAAAACCCATTTTGAATATTGTGAGCAGTTTTGGGCCCACACCTGAGGAATGATGTGCTGGCCTTGGAAAGGGTCCAGAGGAGGGTCACAAGGATGTTCCTTGGAATGAAGGATTTGTCATATGAGGAACAGTTGAGGACTTTGGGTCTGAACTCGATGGAGTTTAGAAGGATGGTGGGGGAGTGGGATCTAATTGAAACTTACAGGATACTGAGGGGTCTGGAGAGAGTGGACGTGGAGAGGATGTTTCCACGAGTGGGAGAGACTGGAACTCGAGGGCACCACCTCGGAGTGAAGGGACAATCCTTAAAACTGAGACGGGGAGGAATTTCTTCAGCCAAAGAGTGGAGAATCTGTAGAACTCTTTGCCGCAGAGGAAGCCGGGTCATTGAGTGTCTTTGAGACAGAGATCGATAGGTTCCTGATTAATAAGGAGATCGAGGGTTACGGGGAGAAGGCAGGAGAATGGGGATGAGGAATATATCAGCCATGATAGAATGATAGAAGCAGACTCGATGGGCTGAAAGGCCTACTCCATCGATGTTGTGTTCACTCACTCCCACATTGGTGGGAGGGTTTAACCATCTACAACAACATGGAGGCGGGCTCAGGCGGGGGGGGCATATCTCACTGGTTTGCTCACCAGCAGGGAGATTGTGGGCCCAGGATTCTCCAATCTCCATTCTGTTCCCAACCCCACCTTCCGCTACCTCCCCCTGCCCCAACCCACACTGCCAGCAAGAATAGAGAATTTGGCGCTCAGCTAAAACTCCCTCCACTGCAGCTGGACAGAAAAATCTGGCCCCGGGCCCAGTGGGAGAATCCGGGCCCCGGGCCCAGTGGGAGAATCCGGGCCCCGGGCCCAGTGGGAGAATCCGGGCCCCGGCCCAGTGGGAGAATCCAGGCCCCGGGCCCAGTGGGAGAATCCAGGCCCCGGGCCCAGTGGGAGAATCCAGGCCCCGGGCCCAGTGGGAGAATCCAAGCCCCGGCCAGTGGGAGAATCCAAGCCCCGGCCCAGTGGGAGAGTCCGGGCCCAGTGGGAGAGTCCGGGCCCCGGGCCCAGTGGGAGAATCCAGGCCCTGGGCCCAGTGGGAGAATCCAGGCCCTGGGCCCAGTGGGAGAATCCAGGCCCTGGGCCCAGTGGGAGAATCTGGGCCCCGGCCCAGTGGGAGAATCCAGGCCCCGGGTCCAGTGGGAGAATCCAGGCCTTGGCCCCCGGGCCCAGTGGGAGAGTCCGGGCCCCGGCCAGTGGGAGAGTCCGGGCCCCGGGCCCAGTGGGAGAGTCCGGGCCCCGGGCCCAGTGGGAGAGTCCGGGTCCAGTGGGAGAGTCCGGGCCCTGGGCCCAGTGGGAGAATCCAGGCCCCGGGCCCAGTGGGAGAATCCAAGCCCCGGGCCAGTGGAAGAGTCCGGGCCCCGGGCCCAGTGGGAGAGTCCGGGCCCCGGGCCCAGTGGAGAGTCCGGGCCCGGGCCCAGTGGGAGAGTCCGGGTCCAGTGGGAGAGTCCGGGCCCTGGGCCCAGTGGGAGAATCCAGGCCCCGGGCCCAGTGGGAGAATCCAAGCCCCGGGCCCAGTGGGAGAATCCAGGCCCCGGGCCCAGTGGGAGAATCCAAGCCCCGGGCCCAGTGGAAGAGTCCGGGCCCGGGCCCAGTGGGAGAGTCCGGGCCCCGGGCCCGGTGGGAGAATCCAAGCCCCGGGCCCAGTGGGAGAGTCCGGGCCTTATTTTCCAAGGCTCCTTAGGCAGCACCTTCCAAACCACGACCTCTACCATCTAGAAGGACAAGGGCAGCAGATACCTGGGAACACCCCCACCTGGAGGTTCCCCTCCGAGTCACTCATCATCCCGAGTTGGAAATATATCAGCCGTTCCTTCACCGTCACTGGGTCTCAATCCTGGGACTCCCTCCCTAACAGCACGGTGGGTGTACCTACACCTCAGGGACTGCAGTGGATTCAAGATGGCAGTTGACCCATCACCTTCTCAAGGGGCAATTAGGGATGGGGGGGTAAATGGTGGACCCGGGCAGCCATGCCCAGATCCTGGTGAACGAATGGATGTTGCAGGATATCCTGTGCCCCTCCGTGATTGGCAGGGGGTCAGCTACCAATCAGGGGGATTGTACATTTCACCTCAGAACCATTGGGCGCCTGGGGGGGGCGGAACCAGGCTGTGAGGTGGGCAGGGGGCTGGGGGGGGGGGGGGAGGGATGTGTGGGTGGGGGGGATTCGGGAAGGAGAGGGAACTGGCTGATGTTGAATGTGCTTCTGTGATGGCAATGCCACCCAAACCCAACCTGCTCACCGCACACCCACTGGGCACGTACAGAGTCATCGCCCAATTCACACACACTCTGTCCCCACTGAGATCCACCGAGATTGATACCCTGTCAAACAGGGGAAGAGAGAGAGAGAGAGAGGGAGAGAGAGAGGGAGGGAAGGAGAGAGAAGAGCAGAGAGAGAGAGGCAGAGAGAGAGAGAGAGAGCAGAGAGAGAGAGGAGAGAGGGAGAGAGAGAGAGAGAGGCAGAGAGAGAGGCAGAGAGAGAGAGAGAGAGGCAGAGAGAGAGAGAGAGAGGCAGAGAGAGAGAGAGGCAGAGAGAGAGAGAGGCAGAGAGAGAGAGAGAGAGGCAGAGAGAGAGAGAGGCAGAGAGAGAGAGAGGCAGAGAGAGAGAGAGGCAGAGAGAGAGAGAGGCAGAGAGAGAGAGAGAGAGAGAGAGAGAGAGAGGCAGAGAGAGAGAGAGAAGAGGGAGAGGGGCAATGAGAGGCAGAGACAGAGAGACAGACGGAGAGAAAGAGAGAGAGAGAGAAAGAGAAGACGCAGAGAGAGAGAGAGAGTCAGAGAGAGTGAGGGGGACGGAGAGAGTGAGGGGGACAGAGAGAGACAAGAGGGAGACAGAGAGAGAGAGAGACAGGGGGACAGAGGCGAGAGAGAGGGGGACAGAGAGAGACAGAAAGCAAGAGAGCGATGGAGAGGCAGAAAGGCGCAGAGAGAGAGAGAGACAGCTTGGAGAACAATGCTGCAGCTCTGCTGGGGATTGCACTGACAGCTATCTGCTTACTCAGCAATCTCTCTGAGGCTCTCTCGCCCTCCGTCACCTTCCCACTCTGTTTCCTTCTCTCCAGCTCTCTCTGCCTTTATGTCTCTTTCTCTCTGCCTCTCTCTCTCTCTCCCGGTCAGGGGGCATGGAGTTGGGGGTAGGGTGTTAGCGTGGATAGAGGACTGGTTGTCAAATAGGAGGCAGAGAGTGGGGGTCAACGGGTGCTATTCGGATTGGCGGTTGGTGACTAGTGGAGTGCCCCAGGGGTCGGTGCTGGGGCCTCAGCTATTTACCATTTATATAGATGATCTGGAGGAGGGAACCGAGTGTAGGGTGTCGAAATTTGCTGATGACACCAAGATTGGGGGAAAGGCAAATTGTGCGGAGGGTGTGGAGAGTCTGCAGAAGGATCTAGATAGGCTGGGCGAATGGGCCAGGAAATAGCAAATGGAATTTACTGTTGGCAAGTGTGAGGTGGTCCACTTTGGTAGGAAGAATGGTAGGAAGGACTATTACTTACGTGGCGAAAAACTGCAGCAGGCGACGGTGCAGAGGGACCTCGGGGTCCTTGTGCATGAGTCGCAAAAACCCAGCCTGCAGGTGCAGCAGGTGGTCAGGAAGGCGAATGGGATGCTGGCCTTCATAGCGAGGGGGATTGAATATAAAAGTAGGGAGGTCTTGCTGCAGCTGTATAGGGCATTGGTGAGGCCGCAGCTGGAGTACTGTGTGCAGTTTTGGGCGCCGCACCTGCGCAAAGATATTTTGGCCCTGGAGGGAGTGCAGAGGAGGTTTACTAGGCTGATACCGGAGTTGAGGGGATTGAGCTATGAGGAGAGGCTGAATAAACTAGGCTTGTACTCGTTAGAGTTTAGAAGAATGAGGGGAGATCTCATTGAGACGTATAAGATGATGAATGGGATGGATAGGATAGAGGTGGAGAGACTCTTCCCGCTCAAAAAAGACAGTAGGACTAGAGGGCACAGCCTCAAGATAAAGGGGAGGCGGTTTAGAACGGAGTTGAGGAGGAACTTCTTCACTCAAAGGGTGGTGAATCTCTGGAATTCTCTGCCCGTTGAAGTGGTGGAGGCTGCCTCGCTAAATATTTTTAAGAAGCGGGTTGATGGGTTTTTGATAAGAGAGGGGATTAAGGGTTATGGGGAGAAGGCGGGAAAGTGGAACTGAGCCACAACAGATCAGCCATGATCTTATTGAATGGCGGGGCAGGCTCGAAGGGCTAGATGGCCTACTCCTGCTCCTATTTCTTATGTTCTTATGTTCTTATGTTCTCTAGTTCTCTGCCCCTATCTCTCTGTCTCTCTGGGTTTGAACATTAACCCTTTCTAACCATCGAGAGTCCCTCCAAGTTGTGAGTCAACCCGAGATGGAGAGCTAGAACCCCCAAAGATACACGGACACCTTCGCAATCCCCTTCCTCTCTCACCGCCCCTACCCTCCCCTCGCCGCCCCTACCCTCCCCTCGCCGCCCCTACCCTCCCCTCGCCCTCCTCCTCAAAGACGTTTATTGAAAAACCCTCTTTGACTGAGCTTTTGGAATCCAGAGGGAGCTCCGGAGGCTGGGATCCGGAGGGAGCTCCGGAGGCTGGGATCCGGAGGGAGCTCCGGAGGCTGGGATCCGGAGGGAGCTCCGGAGGCTGGGATCCGGAGGGAGCTCCGGAGGCTGGGATCCGGAGGGAGCTCCGGAGGCTGGGATCCGGAGGGAGCTCCGGAGGCTGGGATCCGGAGGGAGCTCCGGAGGCTGGGATCCGGAGGGAGCTCCGGAGGCTGGGATCCGGAGGGAGTTCCGGAGGCTGGGATCCGGAGGCAAGTCTGCATCCGTGTCCAGGGGTCCAAGTGGTGGAAATGCAGCTCCTGCACATTCCACGTTCCTGGAATTCCGACACTTGTGTCCTGGAGAATGTTCCAGATGTTGTGGGTGGGATTGGAACCACCCTCTCCAGATGTTCCTCCACTTCCGTAACCATTCCCTGACCCCACATTCCCACAATCTCCAACGAGAGACAGATCTCAAAACAATGATCCTCGCAGCTCACAAACAGGCCACTCGGCCCCTCTGCTCCGCGCTGCTGCTTCTGCCCCACACCAGCCTCCACCCCTCTCTCTCTCTCTCATCATCTCCCATCCGCCCATCACCATCTCCTTCTAACCCTTTCTCCCTCATGTGTTTATCCAGTTCCCCCCCCACTTAAATACATCCATACTATTCACCTCCCCCACTCCCCATGGGAGCGAGTCCCACATTCTCCCCACTCCCCGTGGGAGCGAGTCCCACATTCTCCCCACTCCCCGTGGGAGCGAGTCCCACATTCTCCCCACTCCCCGTGGGAGCGAGTCCCACATTCTCCTCATTCAGCGTGGGAACGAGTCCCACATAACACTGGAACTGTGCACAGCGCTCCCAGTGTGGTCTAACTGAGGGATATGGAGACTGGAACTGTGCAGAAGTGTGATCGAACTGAGGGATATGGAGACTGGAACTGTGCAGAAGTGTGACCGAACTAAGGGATATGGAGACTGGAACTGTGCAAGGTGCTCAGAGTGTGGTCTAGCTGAGGTATATACAGACCAGAACTGTGCAACATGCTCAGAGTGTGGTCTAGCTGACGGATGCGGAGGCCAGAACTGTGCAAGTGTAGTCTCGAGGGTGTTGGAGGAGGGGTTGAACAAACTCGGATTGTTTTTACTGGGAAGACGGAGGCTGAGGAGAGACCTGACAGAGGGTCTACAAAATTATGAGAGGCACAGACAGTCAGAGGCTTTTTCCCAGGGTGGAAGTGTCAATTACAAGAGGGGGGGGGAGGGACACAGTTTCAAGGTGAGAGGGGGAGAGTTTAAGGGAGATGTGCGGGGGAAGTTTTTCACGTAGAGAGTGGTGGGTGCCTGGAACGCGCTGCCAGAGGAGCTGGTGGAAGCAGGAACATTAGAAAAGTTCAAGGTCTATCTTGATAGACACATGAACAGGCAGGCGATGGCCTAGTGGAATTATTGCTGGACTATTAATCCTGAAACTCAGCTAATGTTCTGGGGACCCGGGTTCGAATCCCACCACAGCAAATGGTGGGATTTGATTTTTAAAAAATCTCGAATTATGAATCTACAGGTGACCGTGAAACCCTTGTCGATTGTTGGAAAAACCCATGTGGTTTGCTCATGTCCTTTCGGGAAGGAAATCTGCCACCCTTACCCGGTCTGGCCTATACGTGACTCCAGAACCACAGCAATCTGGTTGACTCTCAACTGCTCTCGGGCAACTAGGGATGGACAATAAATGTGGGCGGCACGGTAGCACAGTGGTTAGCACCGCTGCTTCACAGCTCCAGGGTCCTGGGTTCGATTCCTGGCTTGGGTCACTGTCTGTGTGGAGTTTGCACATTCTCCTCGTGTCTGCGTGGGTTTAGTCCAGGTGCTCCAGTTTCCTCCCACAGTCCAAAGATGTGGGGGTTAGGTTGATTGGCCGTGCTAAAGGTTGCAGGCTCAAAGGGCTAGATGGCCTACTCCTGCTCCTATTTCTTACGCTCTTGTGTTCTAGGTTAGAGGGATAAGGGGATAAATATGTAGGGATATGGGGGTAGGAGCTGGGTGGGATTGTGGTCGGTGCAGACTCGATGGGCCGAATGGTCTCCTTCTCCGCTGTAGGGTTTCTAGGATCTTCTAAATGCTGGCCAGCCAGTGACACCCATGTCCCATGAATGAATAAAAAAATAGGGGAAGCAAGCAGAGGGATGGCGATCGTGCTGTAAATTAGAGCCTCCAGTGCTTGGTCTACACTTTTGTTTTAATGATCGAATTAGTTGGTGAGGTTTGTGCGACCTGTACCTGCAGACTGTCCCGTGTTATCGCACTGTTTAGATTCAAAGTTCGCAAAGGCAGTGTGGAGCTTATTTACACCCACCCTGCAGTGGGACAGACTCTGTGAACGACTAATTGTCGGGAAAATTAAACTGCTTGGGAAATGGCAAAGCGACATTCCCTGATTATTTATTAATTACTTTCTTAAACCACCGCAAGGGAGAAGTACAGTTGAGCGCTTTGTCAGACCTTCTCAAAATTAATTTATTCCGATGAGGCAACAGACTTTCCGACTGGCTCGTTCTGAAGTTGGCAGAGAGCTTGGCAAGGACGCGGGGCCAGTTTTACAGAGTTAACTGGCATCAGAGTCACTTGGCGTGGGAGGGGAACTGCCCTCCTCCCCAGTCATAGACATACACAGCAGAGGAACAGGCCCTTCGGCCCCACTCCTCCATGCCAGCCAGATTTCCCAAGCTGAACGAGAATCATAGAATCCCCACGGTGCCCATGGGGTCTGCACCGAATACAGTATCACCCCAGGCCCTATTTCTGTAACCCCACATATTTCCCCTGTCAATCCCCCTGACACTAGGGTCAATTTAGCATGGCCAATAAACCTAACCCCAACATCTCTGGACTGTAGGTGGAAACCGGAACACCCGGAGGAAACCCACGCAGACACGGGGAGAACATGCAGGCTCCACGCAGACAGTGACCCAAGGCTGGAACTGAACCCGGGTCCCTGATGCTGTGAGGCAGCAGTGCTAACCACTGTGCCACCGTGCTGCTCATAACTTGTGTGTATTTGGCCCATACCCCTCTAAACCTCACCTCTCAAACACTACAAGCCTTCTTAAAAGAGGGTCGGTGCTGAGGGAGTGCCGCACTGTCAGAGGGTCGGTGCTGAGGGAGTGCCGCACTGTCAGAGGGTCGGTGCTGAGGGAGTGCCGCACTGTCAGAGGGTCGGTGCTGAGGGAGTGCCGCACTGTCAGAGGGTCGGTGCTGAGGGAGTGCCGCACTGTCAGAGGGTCAGTGCTGAGGGAGTGCCGCACTGTCAGAGGGTCGGTGCTGAGGGAGTGCCGCACTGTCAGAGGGTCGGTGCTGAGGGAGTGCCGCACTGTCAGAGGGTCGGTGCTGAGGGAGTGCCGCACTGTCAGAGGGTCAGTGCTGAGGGAGTGCCGCACTGTCAGAGGGTCAGTACTGAGGGAGTGCCACACTGTCAGAGGGTCAGTACTGAGGGAGTGCCGCACTGTCAGAGGGTCAGTGCTGAGGGAGTGCCGCACTGTCAGAGGGTCGGTGCTGAGGGAGTGCCGCACTGTCAGAGGGTCAGTGCTGAGGGAGTGCCGCACTGTCAGAGGGTCAGTACTGAGGGAGTGCCGCACTGTCAGAGGGTCAGGACTGAGGGAGTGCCGCACTGTCAGAGGGTCAGTACTGAGGGAGTGCCGCACTGTCAGAGGGTCAGGACTGAGGGAGTGCCGCACTGTCAGTGGGTCGGTGCTGAGGGAGTGCCGCACTGTCAGAGGGTCAGTACTGAGGGAGTGCCGCACTGTCAGAGGGTCAGTGCTGAGGGAGTGCCGCACTGTCAGAGGGTCAGTACTGAGGGAGTGCCGCACTGTCAGAGGGTCAGTGCTGAGGGAGTGCCACACTGTCAGAGGGTCAGTGCTGAGGGAGTGCCGCAGGGTCAGTCCTGAGGCTGGGGGAAGGGGGAGGGGGCAGAGGGTGAGAGGTTGTGGGGGGAGGGGTGGGCAAGAGGCTGGTGAGGCGGAGGGGATGGGAGGGTGGGGGGGAAGGAGGGCTGGGAGTCTAGGGGGCAGGAGAGGGAAGGGTCAGGGAAGGGAGAGCTGAGCGGGCAAAGGGTGCTGGGTTGAGGGTGGGGTGGGGAGGGCAGGGGAGTGGGGTGGGAGGCTGGTGATAGGGTCAGGGGGGGAGGGAGGGGCAGAGGGGGGCAGTTGCAGAGGAGTAGGATGGGAGGGGTGGGTGGAAGGGTGGGGGGGGTGAGGAAGGGAGGGCAGGAGGGGGGGGGATAGGGTCAGGGGAGGGGGGGAGGGAGGCGGAGGGGGCAGAAGGTGCGGGATTGTGGGGGGGTGGTGGAGGGTGGGGGGAGGTTGCAGGGGGTGGAAGTGTTTGGGGAGAGGGCGGGAAGTTGGGGGGGGTGGTATGAGGGGGCAGATAGGTGGGGGGGGGGTTGGTGGGGGGGGGGAGGGGTGGGTTTGCAGAGGGTGGAAGGGTATGGGGAGGGGGTGGACAGATGGGGGGGGGTGGTGTGAGGGGGCGGATAGATGGGGGGGGGGTTGGTTCAGGGGCTGTGTAGGGGGGAGAGGCGGGAGGGAGGGAGGGGAAATGGGAGATTATCCCCCTTCAGTGTCCTGGATCCCGATATTATTCCCTTAGCTGCCAGCAGTCCAGCGCTGGAAAAGCAGTCCGATCGGAGCGGCTCACATCCATCCTGCCCTTCCTGGTGGCTACTGTTCGATTTTAATTTAAACATCCAGGAACTGACGGCCCGCTCCCCATGTGGAATATCCAGTAATTTGTCTGATTAAAACCAAACAATAAACAACCACAACTGGAGACGGATCAGATCCAGAGAGACCCCCACCCCACCCAGGATGGAGACCCTCTCTCTCTCCCTGTGAGAGATCCCCCTCCCCCGAGGGTCCCTCTCAACAAGCTCAGAGCCACAGAGAGAGAGACCCCCACCCTCTCTCCCTGCTAGAGATCATCACCCCTGAGGATCTTTCTCTCTCTCTCCCCCCCTCTCTCTCTGCCAGGGACCCCTACTCCAGAGAGAATCCCTCTCTCTCTCTGCCTCACAGCGCCAGGATCCCGGGTTCGATTCCCGGCTCGGGTCACTGTCCGTGCAGAGTTCGCACATTCTCCCCGTGTCTGCGTGGGTTTCCTCCGGGTGCTCCAGTTGCCTCCTGCAGTCCAAAGATGTGCCGGGTAGGTGCACTGGCCTTGCTAAATTTGCCCTCAGTGTAACACGAACAGGCGCCAGAGTGTGGCGACTCGGGGATTTCCACAGTAACTCAATTGCAGTGTTAATGTCAGCTGACTTGTGACCTTCTCCAGAGTGGGATCCCTGGCGAAAGTGGGAACGATTACACGTTCACTGATCAATGAAAGGATCGCACAGGGTCAAACTGCTGCTATTAATTCCTCGGTGTTAGAATTACTCCCTAAGTATTTCCGAAGTGACTCTTTAAGAGAGTGTTTCACCAGAGTGTTTACATTTCCGATTAACCCAAATCCTTTGCAGACTCTCACAAGCTGTGTATAAAGAATGCGCTCCAATAGACAATGCAAAACAAACTGACTCATTGCTAATCTGGCTGGATCAGCAGTGACAATTCTCTGACAGCTCACACTCACACACACACTCTATTCTTTCCCAATAACCACATCAGAGGACACAAAGAGAACACAACCCCAGTAAAACACAGATCTTAACTGCATCAACTCTGAGCATCCAATAAAATAGGTTCAAACACTCCCAGGACAGGTACAGCACAGGGTTAGATACAGAGTAAAGCTCCCTCTACACTGTCCCCATCAAACACTCCCAGGACAGGTACAGCACGGGGTTAGATACAGAGTAAAGCTCCCTCTACACTGTCCCCATCAAACACTCCCAGGACAGGTACAGCACGGGGTTAGATACAGAGTAAAGCTCCCTCTGCACTGTCCCCATCAAACACTCCCAGGACAGGTACAGCACGGGGTTAGATACAGAGTAAAGCTCCCTCTACACTGTCCCCATCAAACACTCCCAGGACAGGTACAGCACGGGGTTAGATACAGAGTAAAGCTCCCTCTACACTGTCCCCCATCAAACACTCCCAGGACAGGTACAGCACGGGGTTAGATACAGAGTAAAGCTCCCTCTACACTGTCCCCATCAAACACTCCCAGGACAGGTACAGCACAGGGTTAGATACAGAGTAAAGCTCCCTCTACACCGTCCCCCATCAAACACTCCCAGGACAGGTACAACACGGGGTTAGATACAGAGTAAAGCTCCCTCTACACTGTCCCCATCAAACACTCCCAGGACAGGTACAGCACAGGGTTAGATACAGAGTAAAGCTCCCTCTACACTGTCCCCATCAAACACTCCCAGGACAGGTACAGCACGGGGTTAGATACAGAGTAAAGCTCCCTCTACACTGTCCCCCCATCAAACACTCCCAGGACAGGTACAGCACGGGGTTAGATACAGAGTAAAGCTCCCTCTACACTGTCCCCATCAAACACTCCCAGGACAGGTACAACACGGGGTTAGATACAGAGTAAAGCTCCCTCTACACTGTCCCCATCAAACACTCCCAGGACAGGTACAGCACGGGGTTAGATACAGAGTAAAGCTCCCTCTACACTGTCCCCCATCAAACACTCCCAGGACAGGTACAGCACGGGGTTAGATACAGAGTAAAGCTCCCTCTACACTGTCCCCCATCAAACACTCCCAGGACAGGTACAGCACGGGGTTAGATACAGAGTAAAGCTCCCTCTACACTGTCCCCATCAAACACTCCCAGGACAGGTACAGCACGGGGTTAGATACAGAGTAAAGCTCCCTCTACACTGTCCCCATCAAACACTCCCAGGACAGGTACAGCACAGGGTTAGATACAGAGTAAAGCTCCCTCTACACTGTCCCCATCAAACACTCCCAGGACAGGTACAGCACGGGGTTAGATACAGAGTAAAGCTCCCTCTACACTGTCCCCATCAAACACTCCCAGGACAGGTACAGCACAGGGTTAGATACAGAGTAAAGCTCCCTCTACACTGTCCCCCATCAAACACTCCCAGGACAGGTACAGCATGGGGTTAGATACAGAGTAAAGCTCCCTCTACACTGTCCCCATCAAACACTCCCAGGACAGGTGAGAGCAGGAGTTGGTCTGAGGATTCCGGGGGACGCTAACAGTCTGAATAAAAGTACAGAATAACAGATCTTGTGGGATCTTGCTGTGCAGTGTTTTGCACATCACAACACTGGCTACACGTGGGGCAGAGCGCTGCAGCGATTGCTAAGGGCTCGGGGGCGGGTGGCCAGAGCTGGTGCCAGACTAATTTGTCCTCTTTTCCTTAATGGAGGGTGGGGCACGTGGTGGGGGTGGTGGGGGTGGTGGTGGTGGGGGTGTCTTGTTCCCTGGAGGAGGCAAAGGGGGAGGGGGTCCCCACAACAACCTCAAACACCACACACTTTCTGAAAAGGGGACTGTCAGTGGTTAGCGGTGCCGCCTCACGGTGCCAGGGACCCTGGTTCAATTCCGGCCTTGGGTCACTATCTACGTGGAGTCTGCACATTCTCCCCGTGTCTACATGGGTTTCCTCCGGGTGCTCCGGATTCCTCCCACAGTCAGAAAGACGTGTGTTGGCCGTGCTAAATTCTCCCTCAGTGTACCCGAACAGGAACGTGGCAACCAGGGGATTTTCACCCTAACTTCATTGCAGTGTTACTGTAAGCCTCACTCACGACTAATAAATAAACTAACTTTTCAACTTTAACACTTGCCCCCGGCTGCAGAGTGCCAGAGAAGCCGAGTGTGTTCATCTACAGGATCGAACCCTCCCACACACTGCTGCGGACTTCCCCCTTCCCAAATCCAGGAACTGGTGACAAATGCGAAACTGAGCCCTCGCGAACTGAAGACTTCCTCAAAAGAAAATTCGAGGGCAAAGAAGTTGTTTCGAAAGGAAGTTGGGAAGTGCAGTCTGCGGGGGACTTTCCTGAGCTCCGCGACCACACTCGGAGCACATCCAGGAACCTCACTGACTGTACAGCAGGCACAGGATGCACTGGTGGGGCAAAGGCACTCATTCTCACTCCATCCCAACTCAACCAGAACAGGAGATTGCCCGCACCCAGATTCCGGGGAACAAAATCTAGGCTGACAGTGGTGGGACAGGCTCGAGGGGCTGAATGGGGCCTCCTCCTGTTCCTGTGTAACAGGCGGCTGAATGGGGCCTCCTCCTGTTCCTGTGTAACAGGCGGCTGAATGGGGCCTCCTCCTGTTCCTGTGTAACAGGCGGCTGAATGGGGCCTCCTCCTGTTCCTGTGTAACAGGCGGCTGAATGGGGCCTCCTCCTGTTCCTGTGTAACAGGCGGCTGAATGGGGCCTCCTCCTGTTCCTGTGTAACAGGCGGCTGAATGGGGCCTCCTCCTGTTCCTGTGTAACAGGCGGCTGAATGGGGCCTCCTCCTGTTCCTGTGTAACAGACGGCTGAATGGGGCCTCCTCCTGTTCCTGTGTAACAGGGGGCTGAAAGGGGCCTCCTCCTGTTCCTGTGTAACAGGCGGCTGAATGGGGCCTCCTCCTGTTCCTGTGTAACAGGCGGCTGAATGGGGCCTCCTCCTGTTCCTGTGTAACAGGGGGCTGAATGGGGCCTCCTCCTGTTCCTGTGTAACAGGCGGCTGAATGGGGCCTCCTCCTGTTCCTGTGTAACAGGCGGCTGAATGGGGCCTCCTCCTGTTCCTGTGTAACAGGCGGCTGAATGGGGCCTCTTTCTGTTCCTGTGTAACAGGGGGCTGAATGGCCTCCAACAGCCACATTCACTCCTCTGCACTGTTATTCTGACAGGCTTTGGGTAGGAATGGGTCAAGATGAAATGAGATTTCACAATGAGGGGACTTCTTTGTCTGAATGTGTTTATTGTGAGCAGTTCCCGTTAGGAGTCAGAGCTGGCCCAGAGGGAGTGGGAGTGATCTACAAGATCATACACACCCTGATAAAAAGATGTACATCTCATCCAATCATCACACACCCCTGGTTCCCTTCCCAATCCCTCCCTGACTCCCTGACACAATCCAGTATAAACAGCAAGAAAATCAGCTCTTGGTTCAGTGACAGTCACACACACACGCTCCTCTCTCTCGCACGCACACGCTCCTCTCTCTCGCACGCACACGCTCCTCTCTCTCGCACGCACACGCTCCTCTCTCTCGCACGCACACGCTCCTCTCCCTCGCACGCACACGCTCCTCTCCCTCGCACGCACACGCTCCTCTCCCTCGCACGCACACGCTCCTCTCCCTCGCACGCACACGCTCCTCTCTCTCGCACGCACACGCTCCTCTCTCTCGCACGCACACGCTCCTCTCTCTCGCACGCACACGCTCCTCTCTCTCTCACGCACACGCTCCTCTCTCTCTCACGCACACGCTCCTCTCTCTCGCACGCACACGCTCCTCTCTCTCGCACGCACACGCTCCTCTCTCTCGCACGCACACGCTCCTCTCTCTCGCACGCACACGCTCCTCTCTCTCTCACGCACACGCTCCTCTCTCTCTCACGCACACGCTCCTCTCTCTCGCACGCACACGCTCCTCTCTCTCGCACGCACACGCTCCTCTCTCTCGCACGCACACGCTCCTCTCTCTCGCACGCACACGCACCTCTCTCTCGCACGCACACGCTCCTCTCTCTCGCACGCACACGCTCCTCTCTCTCGCACGCACACGCTCCTCTCTCTCGCACGCACACACTCCTCTCTCACACACACACACACACACTCCTCTCTCACACACACACACACTCCTCTCTCACACACACACACACACACTCCTCTCTCACACACACACACACTCCTCTCTCTCACACACACACACTCCTCTCTCTCACACACACACACACACTCCTCTCTCACACACACACACACACTCCTCTCTCACACACATACACCAACAGACCTTCATTTCGCAAGGTCATGGCTTCAGCCCTCACCACTGAGAGAGTGCCGCACTGTCAGAGGGTCAGTGCTGAGGGAGTGCCGCACTGTCAGAGGGTCAGTGCTGAGGGAGTGCCGCACTGTCAGAGGGTCAGTGCTGAGGGAGTGCCGCACTGTCAGAGGGTCAGTGCTGAGGGAGTGCCGCACTGTCAGAGGGTCAGTGCTGAGGGAGTGCCGCACTGTCAGAGGGTCAGTGCTGAGGGAGTGCCGCACTGTCAGAGGGTCAGTGCTGAGGGAGTGCCGCACTGTCAGAGGGTCAGTGCTGAGGGAGTGCCGCACTGTCAGAGGGTCAGTGCTGAGGGAGTGCCGCACTGTCAGAGGGTCAGTGCTGAGGGAGTGCCGCACTGTCAGAGGGTCAGTGCTGAGGGAGTGCCGCACTGTCAGAGGGTCAGTGCTGAGGGAGTGCCGCACTGTCAGAGGGTCAGTGCTGAGGGAGTGCCGCACTGTCAGAGGGTCAGTGCTGAGGGAGTGCCGCACTGTCAGAGGGTCAGTGCTGAGGGAGTGCCGCACTGTCAGAGGGTCAGTGCTGAGGGAGTGCCGCACTGTCAGAGGGTCAGTGCTGAGGGAGTGCCGCACTGTCAGAGGGTCAGTGCTGAGGGAGTGCCGCACTGTCAGAGGGTCAGTGCTGAGGGAGTGCCGCACTGTCAGAGGGTCAGTGCTGAGGGAGTGCCGCACTGTCAGAGGGTCAGTGCTGAGGGAGTGCCGCACTGTCAGAGGGTCAGTGCTGAGAGAGTGCCGCACTGTCAGAGGGTCAGTGCTGAGGGAGTGCCGCACTGTCAGAGGGTCAGTGCTGAGGGAGTGCCGCACTGTCAGAGGGTCAGTGCTGAGGGAGTGCCGCACTGTCAGAGGGTCAGTGCTGAGGGAGTGTCATTTTTGACATCATAACTGTGACCTCACTTTGGAACAAGCCCCTTATTGGCTGGGAAAGGCCCGGGAAATCCTGTCGGAGTGACAGGCGCTAGTGAAATGCGACACTGCTTGTCCCTGACTGTTGTGAGATTCAATCTCCACTTCACAGTGCCTCCTTGGAAATTCTCTCTCCTCACCGTCACTCACTCTGTCCTCACAGGGCCCCTCCGTCAGCCTGTCCCCTGTGTCCCTCTCCCTCCATTCCTCCAAACAGTGACCTGCCCATTTCCCTCTCCCTCTTGCGACTCCCACCACTCCAGTCCCCGCTACCCCTACCTCCCCCCACCCCGATTCACCCCAGCGATGCCTCCTCCCCCTCCAATACCCCCCCAACAAATCCTCCACCCCCGACTCCCCGCGGTGACTCTCCTCCCCCCGAGTCCCCCCAATTCACCCTACCCTGACTCCCCCTCTACTCCTCCCCCTCCGACTGACCCCCCACCCCCCCCACGCCCCCCGATTTTCTCTGCCAGAGAAGATCAGTGGGGGTGGGGAATGGATAGGGTGAACTAATCGACTGGGGAGGCATCACGCTATTGGCCGATGCTGGGAATAAAATATCAGACCTGTTAAGAGCGAGAGAGAACCACTCGGCCCATCGAACTGCCCTGCCACTCAATCGGGCTAAACTTGGGCTTCAACTCCATATTCCTGTCCATTCCCCATAATTCCCGGGAGAGACCAAACCTCTGTCCATCCCAGTCTGAAATGAGTGTGACTTTGGGAGCACCCACAACCCTCTGGGGTCGAGAATTCCAAAGATTCCCAACCTTTGGAGTGAAGACATTTCTCCCCATCCCAGTCCAAAATGACCGGCCCCCCCCCTTACCCTGAGATTGTGTCCCCATGCAGTTTATATTCCCTGACTGGGGGAGACAGTCCCTCAGCGACTAGGTTTCAGTCAGATCCCCTCTCATTATTCAAAACTCCAGAGAATATCAACCTCCAATTTACACAGCCTCACAGAACCATCCCTCATCCCAGGGTTCAATCTGGTGACCCCTTGCTGCACCCCGTCCAAAGCAAATATATCCTTCCTCAAATATAGAAAACAAAACAGCATGCGCTGTTCCAGATGGGATCTCACCAAAACCCTGTACAAGTGTAGGAGGAATTCTTTATCCCTGTACTCCATAAGAACATAAGAAATAGGAGCAGGAGTAGGCCATCTGGCCCTTCGAGCCTGCCCCGCCATTCAATAAGATCATGGCTGATCTGTCGTGGCTCAGTTCCACTTTCCCGCCCTCTCCCCATAACCCTTAATCCCCTCTCTTATCAAAAACCCATCAACCCGCGTCTTAAAAATATTTAGCGAGGCAGCCTCCACCACTTCAACGGGCAGAGAATTCCAGAGATTCACCACCCTTTGAGTGAAGAAGTTCCTCCTCAACTCCGTTCTAAACTGCACCCCCCTTTATCTTGAGGCTGTGCCCCCTAGTCCTACTGTCCTTTCTGAGCAGGAAGAGTCTCTCCACCTCTATCCTATCCATCCCATTCATCATCTTATATGTCTCAATGAGATCTCCCCTCATTCTTCTAAACTCTAACGAGTACAAGCCTAGTTTATTCAGCCTCTCCTCATAGCTCAACCCCCTCAACTCCGGTATCAGCCTAGTAAACCTCCTCTGCACCCAGACTCCCTGCGGAAAAAAAAATCGCTGAAGGACAAGAGGCAGAACATAGAACATAGAACATTACAGCACAGAACAGGCCCTTCGGCCCACGATGTTGCGCCGACCAGCTTTTTAAAAAAAACAACACTAACCCACTAATCTAAACCAATCCCATTTCGTCCATAAACCTATCCACAGATCTCTTAAACGCCCCCAAACTAGGCGCATTTACAACTGCAGCTGGCAGGGCATTCCAGTCCCTCACCACCCTCTGGGTAAAGAACCTACCCCTGACATCAGTCCTATAACTACCCCCCCTTAATTTAAAGTCGTGCCCCCTCGTGCTAGCTTTCTCCATCCTAGGAAAAAGGCTATCACTATCTACCCTGTCTAAACCTCTAATCATCTTATATGTTTCAATAAGATCCCCTCTTAGCCGCCTTCTTTCCAGCGAAAACAACCCCAAATCTCTCAGTCTCTCCTCATAGGATCTCCCCTCCATACCAGGCAACATCCTGGTAAACCTCCTCTGCACCCTCTCCAAAGCCTCTACATCCTTCCTGTAATGTGGGGACCAGAACTGCACACAATACTCCAAGTGCGGCCGCACCAGAGTTGTGTACAGTTGCAACATAACGCTGCGACTCCTAAATTCAATCCCCCTACCAATAAACGCCAAGACACCGTATGCCTTCTTAACAACCTTATCTACTTGATTCCCAACTTTCAGGGATCTATGTACACATACACCTAGATCCCTCTGCTCCTCCACACTATTCAAAGTCCTCCCGTTAGCCCTATACTCAACACATCTGTTATTCCTACCGAAATGAATTACCTCACACTTCTCCACATTAAACTCCATCCGCCACCTCTCGGCCCAGCTCTGCAACCTGTCCAAGTCACCCTGCAAACTATGACACCCTTCCTCACAATCTACCACACCTCTGACTTTGGTGTCATCAGCAAACTTACTAATCCACCCAACTATACCCTCATCCAGATCATTAATAAAAATTACAAACAGCAGTGGCCCCAAAACAGATCCCTGAGGCACACCACTCGTAACCGAACTCCATGACGAATATTTACCATCAACCACCACCCTCTGTCTCCTATCCGCTAGCCAATTCCTGATCCAATTCCCTAGATCACCCCCAATCCCATACATCTGCATTTTCTGCAGAAGCCTACCATGGTGAACCTTATCAAACGCCTTACTAAAATCCATATACACCACGTCAACTGCCTTACCCCCATCCACCTCTTTGGTCACTTTCTCAAAGAACTCGATAAGGTTAGTAAGGCACGACCTACCCGCTACAAAACCATGCAGAGACCCACAGACTTGAAGGGTGTTCAGAGGATTGTGCCTGTCCACTGGGGGATGAACACTTTTGCCTATTCGGCCACGGAAGGCTGCCTGTGACTGCACTCCGTGCGGTGGGGGGGGCAGGTTGTGGGAAATCACAACTTGATGGAGTGGCGCAGTGGTTAAGCGCTGCTGCCTCACAGCGCCAGGGACCTGGGTTCGATTCCCGGCCTCGGGTCGCTGTCTGTGTGGGGTCAGCACATTCTCCCCGTGTCTGCCTGAGTTTCTTCCGACTGCTCTAGTTTCCTCCCACACTCCAAAGATGTGCGGATTCAGTGGATTGGCCATGCTAAATTGTCCCTTAGCGTCCAAAGATGTGCGAATTAGATGGATTGGCCATGCTAAATTGTCCCTTAGTGTCCAAGAATGTGCGGATTTGGTGGATTAGCCATGCTAAATTGCTCCTTAGTGTCCACAGATGTGCAGGTTAGGTGGATTGGCCATGCTAAATTGCTCCTTAGTGTCCAAAGATGTGCGGATTCGGTGGATTGGCCATGCTAAATTGTCCCTTAGCGTCCAAAGATGTGCGAATTAGGTGGATTGGCCATGCTAAATTGTCCCTTAGTGTCCAAGAATGTGCGGATTCGGTGGATTAGCCATGCTAAATTGCTCCTTAGTGTCCACAGATGTGCAGGTTAGGTGGATTGGCCATGCTAAATTGCCCCTTAGTGTCCAAAGATGTGCAAATTAGGTGGATTAGTAGAGCAAATATGTGGGGTTACAGGGATAGGGCCTGGGTGGTATTGTGGTCAGTGCAGACTCGATGGGCTGAATGGTCTCTTTCTGCACTGTAGGGAATCTATGATTTGCTCAGATGGCAGCTTTGAACTGCACTCCCCTATATTGCCAACCCCTTGCGGCACTGTGCAGTCAATCCAGTGCTAAACCAATCACACAGACCACTGAACAGAAAGCGTGTGCCAGAGAGGGAGAGAGATTAGTGACGCCGTAATCATCCACCAAGTGTAACAGCTTCTGTTCAAAGGGCAACTCCAGAACTAAAATAGCAAACCTCAGAGTGTAGAGGGAGCTTTACTCTGTATCTAATCCCGTGCTGTACCTGTCCTGGGAGTGTTTGATGGGGACAGTGTAGAGGGAGCTTTACTCTGTATCTAACCCCGTGCTGTACCTGTCCTGGGAGTGTTTGATGGGGACAGTGTAGAGGGAGCTTTACTCTGTATCTAACCTCATGCTGTCCCTGTCCTGGGAGTGTTTGATGGGGGACAGTGTAGAGGGAGCTTTACTCTGTATCTAACCCCGTGCTGTACCTGTCCTGGGAGTGTTTGATGGAGGACAGTGTAGAGGGAGCTTTACTCTGTATCTAACCCCGTGCTGTCCCTGTCCTGGGAGTGTTTGATGGAGGACAGTGTAGAGGGAGCTTTACTCTGTATCTAACCCTGTGCTGTATCTATCCTGGGAGTGTTTGATGGGGACAGTGTAGAGGGAGCTTTACTCTGTATCTAACCCCGTGCTGTACCTGTCCTGGGAGTGTTTGATGGGGACAGTGTAGAGGGAGCTTTACTCTGTATCTAACCCTGTGCTGTATCTATCCTGGGAGTGTTTGATGGGGGACAGTGTGGAGGGTGCTTTACTCTGTATCTAACCCCGTGCTGTACCTGTCCTGGGAGTGTTTGATGGGGACAGTGTAGAGAGAGCTTTACTCTGTATCTAACCCCGTGCTGTATCTGTCCTGGGAGTGTTTGATGGGGACAGTGTAGAGGGAGCTTTACTCTGTATCTAACCCCGTGCTGTAGCTGTCCTGGGAGTGTTTGATGGGGACAGTGTAGAGGGAGCTTTACTCTGTATCTAACCCCGTGCTGTACCTGTCCTGGGAGTGTTTGATGGGGGACAGTGTAGAGGGAGCTTTACTCTGTATCTAACCCCGTGCTGTACCTGTCCTGGGAGTGTTTGATGGGGACAGTGTAGAGGGAGCTTTACTCTGTATCTAACCCCGTGCTGTACCTGTCCTGGGAGTGTTTGATGGGGGACAGTGTAGAGGGAGCTTTACTCTGTATCTAACCCTGTGCTGTACATTTCCTGGGGATGTGAAATTCTGATGGTGGGGAGGTTTACCCTCCCTCCTTATCTCTGACCTTGACTGACGGAGGAAATGAAAATGCTTTTCCGCTACAGTTCCAGTTGAGTTTGCCTGGGCGCAGGCGACAGTGCCTCCCAACGCTGCTGATGGTGATAATCGGAGGGGAACACTGGGAATGGAATAGCACAATGCTTGGTTTGTACGATGTCCTTGGAATATCACTGTGGCAGGACACTGCTCTCCAAGAATCCCACCCAAATCAACTGGAGATTCACCAGAAGCATCAACGCTCTGGGAAATCCCTGCAACTGACAGGGCGATTAACAGACCTTTCCTGTCGATGCTGTGATCTACATACTACGGAATGCACTGCAAACATACAAAGGGACTCCCATCCTTCCATTCACTCTCTCTCTCTTTCTTTCCCCCACTCTTGTCTCCGCACTTACCCGCTCGCTCTTAGCCCCTACTCACACTCTAACCTCATCCAGCCCTCCCCCTCCCTCTGTCCCCATCTGCATCCTTCCTTCATCTCTCCATCTCCTTTGTTCTCTCTCTCCGATCCACACAATCCTTTAACACAATCCCTCCTTTCTCTCTCTCTCTCTCCCATTCCACACTCCTTCTCTTTGTCCCTATGCTATATATTATCCCTCTGTTCCCCCCCTCACTGATCCCCTTTCTCATTTTGTGTTGAATGTGTCAGAATAACTATCTGCTCAAAGCACCATCCCCTCCTTTCTCTCTCTCTGCCGTTCCATTTAAAAAGAGGCAGGCTAGAAAGATGCACAATGGTCCCTTCAACTGAGGCAGCAATTATTTTAAAAATTAAAATGCACACACACACACACACACACACACACCAGAACCCGTACCAGAGGAAGAAACTTATTACACATTGAAGGAATTCCCCCTAAAAACTGTCTCAAATACAAAACAAACCCTTTGAATGGAATATTTAACACACACACACACACACACAACCCAATTCCATTCCCAATCCCTGCCTCCCTGGACTCTGCAAAAGCAGGCAAGAGAAACTCCATCCAACTCTACCCCCCCCCCCCCAACCCCACAATAGCCCGAACTTATCCTCCAGAATGAAAAAAAGGAACCTTGCCAAAAAAAACACACCTTATCGCAAAACAGGTCAAAAAAACACTCCTCACAAGAGGATGATTACAGCATTATATATTTATAGTGCAATGTGTAAACCGGGGTTGAAGTGAAAGTAAAACAGGCAGAATTGCCGGGAATATTGAGGTTTGTTTTGTGACCCGGGAGGGTGACTAATTTTTTAAAAATATGTACAATACAGTTACGGTTCCTGTAATATCGTGAACACACAACACACAGACATCGCTATTATTCCAATCTGGTTACAATCTATCCTTCTTTTCCCACAGAGGTGCCACATTGTTAACACATATCTATTTTTTTGATCATACTAATGTATTCCAGTCCGGTTACAATCTATCCTTGTTCAGGAACATTTGGAGCTGATCCCAGCAAGCTGTGAAATTGACATTGTAGTAATTTCTGAAATGCCATTTCCCTTTCCCTCTCCCACTCCCTATCCAGTCAGTGCCTCTCTTACCTCTCTGGGTGAAGAGCAGGAAGATCATGCTGAAAGCCAGTCGGTTTGCTGCTGAGGCCATCATTTCCCTGTCTCTCTCTCTGGGGTGACTGAGCTGCTGAAACTGCTCTGGGTACAATGCTCTGTTCTCTGCACCACCTGCAGCCCACGCCAGCACCTTAATCCGATGCTAATGTATGCAGGAAGGGAGCGGGGCATGGCTCAGGTCCCAGCCAATGGGCAGCCGGGGTTTGCAGGCTAATGAAGTGAGCAGTTTAATATATGCAGATAAGATGCAAATTGGCTGTCCTCTGCTCTGATTGGCTGGCAGGCGGTACTACAGATTTGCCTTTGTGTCATTTCAGTGCTGGAGCTTTTAACACAGGATCCCTGTCAGTGTCAGTGTGTGTGTCTGTCAGTGTCACTGTGTGTCAGTGTGTATGTGTCAGTGTCAGTGTGTGTGTCTGTCAGTGTCACTGTGTGTCAGTGTGTATGTGTCAGTGTCAGTGTGTGTGTCTGTCAGTGTCACTGTGTGTCAGTGTGTATGTGTCAGTGTCACTGTGTGTGTCAGTCAGTGTCACTGTGTGTCAGTGTGTGTGTATCAGTGTCAGTGTGTGTGTCTGTCAGTGTCACTGTGTGTCAGTGTGTATGTGTCAGTGTCACTGTGTCAGTGTGTGTGTCTGTCAGTGTCACTGTGTGTCAGTGTCAGTGTGTGTGTCTGTCAGTGTCACTGTGTGTCAGTGTGTATGTGTCAGTGTCAGTGTGTGTGTCTGTCAGTGTCACTGTGTGTCAGTGTGTATGTGTCAGTGTCACTGTGTGTGTCAGTCAGTGTCACTGTGTGTCAGTGTGTGTGTATCAGTGTCAGTGTGTGTGTCTGTCAGTGTCACTGTGTGTCAGTGTGTATGTGTCAGTGTCACTGTGTGTGTCAGTCAGTGTTACTGTGTGTCAGTGTGTGTGTATCAGTGTCAGTGTGTGTGTCTGTCAGTGTCACTGTGTGTCAGTATGTATGTGTCAGTGTCACTGTGTCAGTGTGTGTGTCTGTCAGTGTCACTGTGTGTCAGTGTGTGTGTGTCAGTGTGTGTCAGTGTGTGTGCCAGTCAGTGTCACTGTGTGTCAGTGTCAGTGTGTGTGTCTGTCAGTGTCAGTGTGTGTCAGTGTGTGTGTCAGTGTCAGTGTGTGTGTCTGTCAATGTCAGTGTGTGTGTCAGTATCAGTGTGTGTGTCAGTGTCAGTGTGTGTGTCTGTCAATGTCAGTGTGTGTATCAGTGTCATTGTGTGTGTGTGTGTGTCAGTATCAGTTTGTGTGTGTGTCAGTGTGTGTGTGTCAGTGTCTGTTAGTGTGTGTGGGTGTGTGTGTGTGTATCAGTGTCAGTGTGAGTGTGTGTGTGTATGTCAATGTCAGTGTGTGTGTCTGTCAGTGTCAGTATCAATGTCAATGTGTATCTGTCAGTGTCAGTATGTATGTCTGTCAATGTCAGTGTGTGTTTCAGTGTGTGTGTCAGTGTCAGTGTGTGTGTGTGTGTCCGTCAATATCAGTGTGTATGTCAGTGTCGGTGTGTGCGCATGTGTGTGTATGAGTGTGTGTGCATGAGTGTGTGTCAGTGTCTGTGATTGAGTGTGTTTCAGTGTCTGTGTGTCTGTCAATATGTGTGTCAGCGTGTGTGTGTGTGTCAGTTTCAGTGCGTGTGTGTGTGAGTATGTCAGAATGTGTGTGTATGTGTCACCAGTATGTGTGTCAGCATATGTGTGTATGCCTGCCAGTATGTATGTCTGTCAGTGTGTGTGTGTGTGTGTTTGATTTGATTTATTGTCACATGTATTAACATGCAGTGAAAAATATTGTTTCTTGCATGCCATACAGAGAAAGCATACCATTCATAGAGAAGGAAATGAGAGGGTATAGAATGTAGTGTTACAGTCATAGCTAGGGTATAGAGAAAGGTCAATTTAATGCGAGGTAGGTCCATTCAAAAGTCTGATGGCAGCAGGGAAAAAGCTGTTCTTGAGTCGGTCAGTACGTGACCTCAGACTTTTGCATCTTTTTTCTGATGGAAGAAGGTGGAAGAGAGAATGTCCGGGGTGTGTGGGGTCCTTAATTATGCCGGCTGCTTTTCCCCAAGGCAGCGGGAAGTGTAGACAGAGTCAATGGATGGGAGGCTGGTTTGTGTGATGAATTGGGCTACATTCATGACCCTTTGTAGTTCCTTGTAGTCTTGAGCAGAGCAGGAGCCCAGACCGAGCTGTGATACAACCAGAAAGAATGCTTTCTGTGGTGCATCTGTAAAAGTTGGTGAGTTCGTAGCGGACGTGCCAAATTTCCTTAGTCTTCTGAGAAAGTAGAGGCGTTGGTGGGGCTTTCTTAACTATAGTGTCAGCCTGGGGGGGACCAGGACAGGGTGTTGGTGATCTGAACACCTAAAAACTTGAAAATCTCGACCCTTTCTACTCCATCCCCTTTGATGTAGAAAGGGGCAAGTTCTCCTTTACACTTCCTGAAGTCGATGAGAATCTCCTTTGTTTTGTTGACATTGAGGGAGAGATTATTGTTGCTGTACCAGTTCACCAGATTCTCGATCTCATTCCTGTACTCTGTCTCATTATTGTTTGAGATCTGACCCACTACGGTGGTGTCATCAGCAAACTTGGAAATTGAGTTGGAGGGGAATTTGGCCGCACAGTCATAGGTGTATAAGGAGTATAGTAGGGGACTGAGAACACAGCCTTGTGGGGTACCGGTGTTCGTGGGGGAGATATTGTTGCCTATCCTTACTGATTGTGGTCTGCGAGTTAGGGAGTTCAGGATTCAGTCACAGAGGGAGGAACCGAGGCCCAGGCCACGGAGTTTGGAGATGAGTTTTGTGGGAATAATGGTGTTGAAAGCTGAGCTGTGATCAATAAATAGGAGTCTGATATAGGTGTCCTTGTTATCTAGGTGTTCCAGGGGAATGGTGTCTGCTGTGGACCTGTTGCGGCGATAGACAAACTGTAGTGGATCCTGGCAATCCGGAAGGCTGGAATTGATTCCATGACTAACCTTTTGAAGCATTTCGTAATGATGGATGTCAGAGCCACCGGCCGATATGCATTAAGGCACGCTGCTTGGTTTTTCTTTGGTCCAGGGATGATGGTGGCCTTCTTGAAGCAGATAGGGACCTCAGATTGTTGGAAAGAGAGGTTGAAGATGTCTGTGAATATCTCCACCAGCTGATCCACGCAGGATCTGAGTGCTCGTCCGGGTATCCCATCCGGGCCAGTCACTTTCCATGGGCTGACCTTCGAGAAAGCTACTCTGAATCTGCAACGGAGACTCCAGATACAGGTTCACCCAGGGCTTCCAGGGTGGAGGGCTGACCTCTTACTCAAAACGGGCATGGAATGCATTGGGTTTATCAGGGAGGGGTGTGTTGGATCTGGTGATTTTACACGCCTTCATCTCGCAGCCCGTTATCTCTTGCAGACCTTGCCATATTCGGGTGAGGTGGGGGTGGGTGGTGGATCGGTGTGGCTAGCCTGGGACTCTAGTTTTGTCCGGTACTTTCTTTTGGCATCTTTGGTGGATCTCAGTATGTGTATGTGTCTGTCAGTATGTGTGAGTGTGTCAGTGTGTGTCTGTCTGTGTCTGTCAGTATGTGTGAGTGTGTCAGTGTGTGTCTGTCTGTGACTGTCAGTATGTATGTGGGTGTGTGCGTGAGTGTGTGTGTATGTCTGTATGTGTGCTTTTACCAGTGTGTGAACGTGTGTGTGTTTGTGTGTGTATATCTGTGTGTGTGTATGTGTGTGTGTGAGAAAGTGTGTGTAGCTGTGTGCTGTGTATGTGTGTGTGAATGAGTGTGTGTACCTGTGAATGTGTGTTTTTACGAATGTGCATACCTGTGTGTGTGTGTGTGTGAGCATATGTGTATCTACGTATGTGAGCATGTGTGTAACTGTGTGTGCGTTTTTACCAATATATGTGTGTGTGTATATCTAAGTGTGTGTGTGAGAGTGTGTGTGTGTGTGTGTCTGTATGTGTGATGTGTATCTGTGTGTGAGAATATGAGAAAGAGAGAGCATGTGTGTGTGTGTGTGTGTGGGTGTGGGTGTGTGTGTGTGGGTATTTTTACCAGGGTGTGTGCTGCGCGCTCTGATGATGATCTACATTAAACCCAAAGCTAATCTGAAAGGGAACCTTAGCACTAAAATCAAATTAAATCCCCGTCAGGGAACAGGGGCAGCATGGAGCACAGGGGTTAGCACTGCTGCCTCACAGCGCCAGGGACCCAGGTTCAATTCCCAGCTTGGGTCACTGACTGTGTAGAGTCTGCACATTCTCCCCGTGTCTGCATGGGTTTCCTCCCACAGTCCAAAGATGTGCAGATTAGGTGGATTGGCCATGCTAAATTTCTCCTGAGTGCCCTGGAATGTGAGGGTTTAACGGGGTTAATATATAGGGTGACAGGAGTAAGGAGCTGGGTGGGATTGTTGTTGGTGCAAACTCGATGGGCTGAATGGCCTCCTTCTGCACTGTAGAGTTTCTATACCTCGGCTAGCGACGGCACAGCTGCCTCACGGCACCAGGGACCCAGGTTCAATTCCCAGCTTGGGTCACTATCTGTGCGGAGTCTGCACATTCTCCCCATGTCTGCGTGGGTTTCCTTTGGGTGCTCCGGTTTCCTCCCATCCCCAAGATGTGCGGGTTAGGTGCATTGGCCGTGCTAAATTCTCCCTCAGTGGGCCCGAACAGGTGCTGGAGTGGGGATTTTCACAATAACTACATTGCAGTGTGAATGTAAACCTACTCGTGACAATAATAAATAAAGTTGAACATCACCAGTGACACTCACAAAGACCAACAGGGGAGCAGCGCCTGACCTCTCGCAGGGGGAGAACTCACTCGAAGGAGGGGCAAATCTTGGAGAATGAGGGTAGCGTGAGGCAGTGACTGGCCTCGGTGTGTGGGGACAGAGCAGCGAAAGATCCCAGCGGATCTCCCTGTTCACAGTTCCATTCAGAAGTGGTGAACAGAACAAGAGGTGAGTGACGGAAATGCCAGAGTATTTTTGCAAGCCTTTCACTATCAGTGACATTTTATTCAGTTGACATAAGAACATAATAAGAACATAAGAAATATGTACAACTACAGGACGAGATACGCCCTCTGTGAGATCCGGAAAGTCCCGACTGCACTCCCGGGGGGGGGCGTACTAGCCCGTCCCCTTCAATAGCGCTCCGCACTTTCCCAGACGGGGATTGTCAACAATTTCCTTGTCTGGGAAACACGGCCCAACCTTCAGTCCACACTCCCCGCAACGATAATTCAACAATAAACTACTGCAACTGCAATTCCACAAACTCTCCCTAAGCAGGAGGAGGCCCCATTCGGCCCCTCGAGCCTGTTACACAGGAACAGGAGGAGGCCCCATTCGGTCCCTCGAGCCTGTTACACAGGAACAGGAGGAGGCCCCATTCAGCTCCTCGAGCCTGTTACACAGGAACAGGAGGAGGCCCCATTCAGCCCCCTGTTACACAGGAACAGGAGGAGGCCCCATTCAGCCCCCTGTTACACAGGAACAGGAGGAGGCCCCATTCAGCCCCCTGTTACACAGGAACAGGAGGAGGCCCCATTCAGCCCCTCGAGCCTGTTACACAGGAACAGGAGGAGGCCCCATTCAGCCCCTCGAGCCTGTTACACAGGAACAGGAGGAGGCCCCATTCAGCCCCCCTCGAGCCTGTTACACAGGAACAGGAGGAGGCCCCATTCAGCCCCTCGAGCCTGTTACACCGGAACAGGAGGAGGCCCCATTCAGCCCCTCGAGCCTGTTACACCGGAACAGGAGGAGGCAGTGCTAACCACTGTGCCAACAATTCCACACAGGCCCTATTCCTATTTACAGCGTTCCTTAAAACAAGGAGACCAATACTGTACACAGTACTCCAGATGTGGCCTCACCAATGTCCTGTACAACAGAAGCATTAACTCCCTACTTTTAGGTGGGTTGGCTGTGCTGAATTGCCCCTTGGTTACATAGGTTAGAGGGACCAGCGGGGTAAATATGTGGGGTTACGGGGATAGGGCCTGGGTGGGATTGTTGTCATGGCGGCACAGTGGTTAGCACTGCTGCCTCACAGTGCCAGGGACCCGGGTTCGATTCCTGGCAGGGTGGCACTGCTGCGCCAGGGACCCGGGTTCGATTCCCAGCTTGGGTCACTATCTGTGAAGAATGTCTGCACATTCTTTCCATATCTGCGTGGGTTTCCTCCGGGTGCTCCAGTTTCCTCCCACACTCCAAAGATGTGCAGGTTAGGTGGATCGGCCGTGCTAAATTGCCCCTTAGTGTCCTGGGATGTGGAGGTTTTGAGGGATTAGCGGGTAAATGCATGGGGTTACGGGCATAGGGCCTGTCGTGGGATTGTTGCCAGTACAGACTCGATGGGCTGAATGACCTCCTGTAGGGATTCTATGGTATACTTCTGTAAAAATAAAAATCTATGGATGCTGGAATCTGAAGTTAAAAGCAGGAAGTGCTGGAAAATCTTAGCAGGTCTGACAACATCTGTGGAGAGAGAATAGAGCCAATATTTCGAGTCTGATGACTCGCTCTGACGAAGGGGCAACCAAACTTGAAATGCTGGTTCTTTTCTCTCTCCAGAGATGCTGTCAGACCTGCTGAGATTTTCCAGCATTTCCGGTTCTTCCTCCCGACATTTCCAATCAATTTCCCCTCACAATAAATGACCACGTCCGATCAGCTTTCTGAATTACTTGCTGAACCTGTATGTTGTGATTTATGCACTAGGACACCCAGATCCCTCTGCGTCTCAGAGCTCTCGCACCGTTTGCATAATAAACTGCTTTTATCTTATTCCTGCTAAGATGGACATTTCCCACAATGCCCCTCTGCGTGATCTTTGCCTACTCGAGCTGACTCATCCCACAAGGTCAGTGTGACTCCTGGCCCCGGGTCCCTGCCCGTCAGTAAACATTCAGCTCAATGTGTGGATTATTCCGAGCGCTTGCCAAAGCCAAATAGTCACATTCAGGGAGGAGAATGTGATGACATTCTTCCTCCCTCCTGTTCTGTCTGATAAAACATCGTCTGAAGCCCAGTTAGACTTGGAGGAGTGACTCGATCAAGATGGACGTGAGCACAGGATGCAGAAGGAGGCCATTTGGCCCATTACGTCTACACTGGCTCTCCGAACGAGCACCATGACACTTCCCTTCCCTCGTACCTCCTGCATATTAATTCAATTCCAATCATCATCGAACGCCCTCTGGATTGAACCAGCCTCCACCACACTGCCCAGCAGAACCTTCCACAACCCAACTGCTCACCGTGTGAGAAAGATATCTCCCCACGGTGGTACGGTGGTCAGCACTGCTGCCTCACAGCGCCAGGGACCCGGGTTCAATTCCCAGCTCAGGTCACTGTCTGTGTGGAGTTTGCACATTCTCCCCATGTCTGTATGGGTTTCCTCCCATAGCCCAAAAATTTGTAGGTTAGGTAGATTAGCTACGCTAAATTGCCCCTAAGTGTCCAAATATGTGTAGGTTAGGTGGATTGGCCATGCTAAATTGCCCCTTAGTGTCCAAAGATGAGTAGGTTGGATGGATTGGCCATGCTAAATTGCCCCTTAGTGTCCAAAGATGAGTAGGTTGGATGGATTGGCCATGCTAAATTGCCCCTTAGTGTCCAAAGATGTGTAGATTAGGTGGATCGGCCATGCTAAATTGCCCCTTAGTGTCCAAAGATGTGTAGGTTGGATGGATTGGCCATGCTAAATTGTCCCTTAGTGTCCAAAGATGTGTAGATTAGGTGGATCGGCCATGCTAAATTGCCCCTTAGTGTCCAAAGATATGTAGATTAGGTGGATTGGCCATGCTAAATTGCCCCTTAGTGTCCAAAGATGTGCAGGTTAGGTGGATTGGCCATGCTAAATTGCCCCTTAGTGTCCAAAGATGAGTAGGTTAGGGTGGATTGGCCACGATAAATTGTCCCTTAGTGTCAGGGGGGCTAGCTAGGGTAAATGCATGGAGTTATGGGGATAGAGCCTGGGTGGGATTGTAGTAAGTGCAGATTGATGGGCTGAATGGCCTCCTTTTGTATTGTAGGGATTCAATGATCTCTTTTGCAAACCACTTTAAATCCGTGTCCCTCTCATTCTCCATCGCTTCACTAGGGGGAACGTTCTTTCCCTCTCTATTCTGTCCATGATTTGGAACGTAGTTATAGAGTCACACAGTGCAGGAAAGGCCCTTCTGCCCATCGAGTCTGCAGCACTCCCACTGGAGTCACACTGGTCCCATACTCCAACACTTGTCCCATGTCCATGAATATTTTGATATTCCAAGTGCCCACCTTAATACTTTTTAAATGTTGTCAGATTTCCATTCTCCGGGCAGTGTATTTCAGATTCCCATTACCCTCGGAGTCAATTTTTTTCTCAAATCCCCTCTGAATCTCCTGCTCCTAAAACCCTGCCCCCTCGCGATAGACCCCTCAACTAAGGGGACCAGCTGCTCCCTACTCACCCAGTCCAAACCCCTCAGAATCTTACCTCAATCATGCCCCCCCTCAGCCTTCTCTACTCTAGAGAAAACAATCCAAGCCTATCTAGTCTCTCCTTATAGCTCAAATTCTCCATCCCAGGGACCATCCTGGTGAACCTCCTCTGTAACCCCTCGAGGGCTATCACATCCTTCCTGTAGTGAGGTGTCCAGAACTGCACACTGTCTCTAGCTGTGGCCTAACTAATGCTCTGTATAACTCCAATATTACCTCCTTGCTCTTGTACTCTATTCCACCACTGATGGAAGCCTCCTTAACTACGTATTCACCTGCTCTGCCACTTTCAGAGATTTGCGAATAAGTTACCCTAAGACCCATCTGTTCCTCTGAGTCTCACCTCGATCAAATCCCCTCTCAGCCTTCTCCTCTCCAAGGAGAACAGTCCCAAGCCCTCCAATCCATCCCTGGAATCGGGAAGCTTAGTGGAAGATGCGTCCCTACCAATACGGACAAAGTAGATCGAGAGCCTCAAGTTTTTAGGTGTCCAGATCACCGACCACCGTCCTGGCCCTCCCGTTGCCAACACTATTTCATTGTTAAGAAAGCCCACCAACACCTCTACAATACATAGAAACATAGAAGGAGGAGGCCATTTGGCCCTGCTCCACCATTCATTACAATCATGGCTGATTGTCCAACTCAATAGCCTAATCCTGCTTTCTCCCCATAACCTCTGATCCCACTGACTCCAATGGAGCGTATCAGCCATGATCGAATGGCAGAGCAGACTCGATGGGCCGAATGGCTTAATTCTGCTCCTATATCTTATCAACTGAATTTTGTCTCTCTCAGGAAACTAAGGAAATTTGGCATGTCAGCTACAATTCTCACCAATATTTACAGATGCGCCATAGAAAGCATTCTTTCTGGTTGTATCACAGCTTGGTCTGGGCTCCTGCTCTGCCCAAGACCACAAGGAACTACAAAGGGTTGTTAAAGAAAGCCAGTCCATCACTCAAACCAGCCTCCCATCCATTGACTCTGTCTACACTTCCCGCTGCCTCGGGGAAAAGCAGCCAGAATAATTAAGGACCCCCAAGCACCCCGGACATTCTCTCTTCCACCTTCTTCCATCGGGAAAAAGATACAAGAGTCTGAGGACATGCACCAACCAACTCAAGAACAGCTTCTTCCCTGCTGCTGTCAGACTTTTGAATAGACCTACCTCGCATTAAGTTGATCTTTCTCTACACCCTCGCTGTGACTGTAACACTACATTCTGCACTCTCTCCTTTCCTTCTCTATGAATGGTATGCTTTGCCTGTATAGAGTGCAAGAAACAATACTTTTGACAGTATCCCAGTACCTGAGACAATAATAAATCAAACCAAATTCTTGTAAACCTCCTCTGCACTCTCTCCAATGCATTCAAATCCTTCCCATCGTGTGGGGCCCAGGGTGGATGACACGTCTCGATGAGGTACGGAGAGAGGATGGCTACTCCCATTGGCTAGTGATACAAGCTCCATGGGGAGGGTTGGGGGGTGGGGGAGGCGGAGGGGGTTGGTGGGGGGGGGCAGATTGAGAATTTATGAGGAGGGTGAGGAAGAACATTTTTCACTGCGAGTGGACCTGGAACTGGTTTCCAACGGAGTGGGAGGGGGTTGGAGGGGAGTGGAAGGAGGAACGGAGAGGGTGAACGATTTTGAAAAGAAAATTGGAAGGGGACTGGAGGGAAATGAATTTGCAGGGATAAGGGGGATAGAGCGAGGAGAGGGTGGGTGAATAAGGATGGACTAGATGGACATACAGGGAGATAGCATGGATTCAATGGGCCAAATGGCTTCCCTCCTGTGAGGTAAGGACGCGGTGGCAGTGGAGGAGATGCAGAGGAGATTCCCCACCCTGGGCTTTCAGCTATGAAGAGAGGCTGGTTAGGCTGGGGTTATTTATCTCAGAGCCGAGGAGGCTGAGGGGGAACCTGGTTGAGGTGTACAAAACTGAGGGTCATAGAGAGAGTAGATAGGGAGGGATTTTTTCCCCCTTAGTCAAGGGGTCAATACCCAGGGGGTATAGGGTTAAGGTCAGGAGCAGGAGTTTAGAGGAAAGGTTCTTTCACCCAGAGGGTGGAGTGAATCTGGAACTCACTGCCTGAAAGTGAGGTCGAGGCAGGAACTCTCACAACTATTAAAAAGTGTGTAGATGAGCACTTGAAACCCCATAGCGTTCAAGGCTACAGACCAAGTGCTGGAGAGTGGGATTAGGGCTTGAGGGCTAGTACAGAGTCTGATGGGCCAAAGGGCCTCTTTCTTTACTGGATAACAGTGTGGGCTGGATTCTAAAAAGCACCCCTCCCCCCACATCTCTCCCCATATTTTTGGCAGTAGGTACACACACCATTCCCCCCACCTCCACAACACTCCCCTCCCCCATAACAAGGAGATTTACAAGGATGTTGCCTGGATTGGGAGGCATGCCTTATGAGGATAGGTTGAGGGAGCTCGGTCTTTTCTCCCTGGAGAGACGAAGGATGAGAGGCGACCTGATAGAGGTTTATAAAACGTTGAGAGGGATAGATAGGGTGGATTCTTGGAGGCTATTTCCCAGGGCTGAAATGATCGCTACGAGAGGACACAGGTTTAAGGTGCTGGGGAGCAGGTACAGAGGTGATGTTAGGGGTAAGTTTTTCACTCAGAGGGTGGTGAGTGAGTGGAATCGGCTGCCGTCAGTGGTGGTGGAGGCGAACTCGCTGGGGTTTTTAAGAGACTTCTGGATGAGTACATGGGATCTAATGGGATTGGGGGTTATAGATAGGCCTAGTAGGTAGGGATATGATCAACGCAACTTGTGGGCCGAAGGGCCTGTTTGCGCTGTAGTGTTCTATGTTTTATAACACGGGAGGTACCCCAATGGCGGCAGTTTTGAGAGGAAGAATCCTGGGGCCTTGGGTCATTAACTAACCAAGCGACCCGGATATCAGGCTGCTTTCTCCATACCGGGATTGGAATGGGAAGAGGGTGGAGTGGGGAGGGGGGGGTCGCCTCTCAAAGTGACCCTCTGACAGTGCTGTTCCTGGCTCTGTGATTTTTTTATTCATTCATGGGACACGGGCATCGCTGGCTGGGTCAGTATTTATTACCCACCCCTACTTCCCGAGGGCAGTTGAGAGTCAGCCACATTGCTGTGGCTCTGGAACCACATGTAGGCCAGACCGGGTAAGGACGGCAGATTTCCTTCCCTGAATGGACATTAGTGATGGGTTTTCCTGACAATGGTTATATTAAGGTATATTAATTCGTCACAATTACATAGAAATGTAGAACAGTACAGCACAGTACAGGCCCTTCGGCCCTCAATGCTGTGCCGAGCTCTGTCCGAACCCAAGATCGAGCTATCCCACTCCCTATCATTCTGGTGTGCTCCGTGTGCCTATCCAATAACCGCTTGAAAGTTCCTAAGTGTCCGACTCCACTATCATAGTCTATTCCACAGCCCAACCACTCTCTTGAGTGAAGAACCTACCTCGGATATCCCTCCTATATCTCCCACCACAAACCTTATAGTTATGCCCCCTAGTAGCAGCTATATCCACGCGAGGAAATACTCTCTGTACGTCCACTATAGACACATAGAACAGTACAGTATTGTAATAACGCTTACATTAACAATGCAATTAAGCTACTGTGAAAATCCCCTACTCGACACACTATTGAGACACATTCAGGGCCAATTTAACATGGCCAATCCACCTAACCCGCACATCTCTGGACTGTGGGAGGAAACCAGAGCATCTAACGGAAACCCACGCAGACATGGGGAGAATGTGCAAACTCCACACAGACAGTGACTCAAGGCCGGAATTGAACCCGGGTCCCTGGCGCTGTGAGGCAGCAGTGTTAACTAATGTGCCACAGATCCTCAGTACATTCTTAATTCCAGATTTTTAAAAAATATTGAATTTGAATTCCACTGTCTGGCGTGGTGGGATTTGAACCCGGGTCCCTGAGTTTCTGGGTGAACGATCTAGTGATAATACCACTGGGCCATGGCTTCTCCTGTGTGCTGTGTGGGCAAGTGTGGATGAGATAGAGTCTGAAATGACGGTTTGTGCAATGAGTAGTTATGTTGTTTACATCGACAGTCTAATAATGAGACAGAAAACAATTTCCTGCAAGAAAAATGATTCTAAGTGACTGTTGCGATAGATAATTCTTAACTCCCAGTCATATTTAATTAACAGAAAGACGTTTCACTGGGCTGAAGAAACCCGTCTGCGAGATCAAAACAGATCTCTTCTATTTCTTGCAAAATTATACTTTAAATAGAAGCAATCTGAAAGAAATTGCAATAATATTTTATTAGTGTCACAAGTTGGCTTGCATCAACACTGCAACGAAGTTACAGTGAAAATCCCCTGGCCACCACACTCCAAGGAGACTTTGGCATGGCCAGTGCACCTAACCAGCAGATCTACCAGACTGTGGGAGGAAACCAGAGCACTCAGAGGAAACCCACACAGACACAGGGAGAATGTGCAGACTCTGCACAGACAGTGACCCAAGCCAGGAATTGAACCCAGGTCTCTGGCGCTGTGAGGCAGCAATGCTAACCACTGTGCCACCGTGCATATATCCTGTTGCTGAGGCTTTATGAGGTTCTGGCATACCTTGTTTAGAATATAATGAGCAGTTTTGGATCCCATATCTAAGGAAAGATGTGTCAGGCTTGGAGAGGGTCCAGAGGAGGTTGACGGGAATGATCCCAGGAATGAAAGGCTGAATGAATGTGGAGTGTCTGAGGACTCTGGGTCTGTACTCGATGGAGTTTGGAAGGGTGAGGGGGGAAATCTCATTGAAACGTAGAGAATACCGCAAGGCCTGGATAGAGTGGACATGGGGAAGAGGCTGGGATCCGAGGGTACAGTCTCAGAGTAAAGGGATCGAGATGGGGAGGAATTTCTTCACCCAGAGGATGGCAAATGTGTGGAATTCATTTCTACAGAGGAGGCCGGGTCACTGAGAGTCTTTAAGACTGAGATGGCTAGGTGCTTTGACAAAAGGTCATCGAAACGTCAGCTCTTTTCTCTCCTTACAGATGCTACCAGACCTGAACATAGAACAGTACAGCACAGTACAGGCCCTTCGACCCTCGATGTTGTGCTGAGCTATGTCCAAACCCAAGATCAAGCTATCCCATTCTGGTGTGCTCCATGTGCCTATCCAATAACCGTTGAAATTTCCTCAAGTGTCCGACTCCACTATCACAGCAGGCAGTCTATTTCGCACCCCAACCACTGTCTGAGTAAAGAATCTACCTCGGACGTCCCTCCTATATCTCCCACCATGAACCGTATAGTTACACCCCCCAGTAACAGCTACATCCACCCAAGGAAATAATCTCTGAACATCCACTCTATCTATCCCCCTCATCATCTTATAAACCTCTATTAAGTCGCCTCTCATTCTCCTCCGTTCCAAAGAGAAAAGCTCCAACTCCCTCAACCTTTCCTCAAAAAACCTACCCTCCAAACCAGGCAGCATCCTGAGATTTTCCAGCATTTTCTCTTTTGGTTTCAGATTCCAGCAGTAATTTGCTTTTCTATAAATAAGGGTTCTTGGTTGGTACGGGGATCAAAGGTTACGGAGAAAAGGCAGGAGAATGGGGTTGAGAAATTTACCAGCATGATAGAATGGCGGAGCAGACTCGATGGGCTGAATGGTCTAAATCTGCTCCGATATCTTACAGTCTTATGGTACTCTGAGGTGCAGCCACTTGAACATTGAAGACATTCCAAATTTCAAACATTGCCAAGTTATTTAAGTTGTCTGTATGAATCAAGCTGTAATCTGGGGTAGTTCCAAACAATTGCGATACCTGTAACTCTCACCGTATACATTCAATGCAGTCTAGCCCTGTTGCTGGGGGACATTCCAAGTAATTGTCCCTCATGGTTCGGAGAAAAGCCTTTGACCTCGAGACGTGCTCTACACGTAATGTCCTCAAGGTCCTGAGAGAAAAGGAGATGGTGGATCATAGAATCCTACAGTGCAGAAAGAGGCCCTTCGACCCATCGAGTCTGCACTGAACACAATCCCACCCAGGCCCTACCCCCATATCCCTACATATTATACCCACTAATCCTGGATACTAAGGGGCAATTTCTTAGCATAGCCAATCAACCTGACCCCTGCATCTTTGGACTGTGGACGGAAACTGGAGGAAACCCACGCAGACACGAGGAGAATGTGCAGCCTCCACACAGACAGTGACCCGAGCCGGGAGTCGAACCCAGGACCCTGGAGCTGTGAAGCAGCAGTGCTAACCACTGTGCTACCGTGCCGCCCAATGGGATGGTTCCCTGAGCCAACTGTCAGAGTCATCTGGCAGAACGTGTCATCGCCAGAACTTTCAAACAACCAATAAGACTCGGTTTGGCTGCTGGTTGGAGGGCACTCCCCGTCAGATCCTTTATGCACACTTGGAGTCTCCGTTGTGCACTGCCCTCAAAGTGGCTGTTGAGGATTGGCGGGTGGGCAGGGAGGGGGGTGCGCGAGGAGTGTCGGTCACACACCTCCTTGTGGAATGTGCAAAGCTCTGGAGGAAGTGCAGTGAAATTTGTCAATGTTCGTCCCAAGAAGCTCCGTGACACAGGACGCTGTGCTCTACGGACTATTCCCAGGGATACACTCCGGAGAAACATTAGCTGCTGCTGGAGGGTCATCACCTCAGCGAAAGATGCTCTGTGGTCTGCCCGAAAATTTCTTGATCATCCAGTGCTAAGAGTTGTTCATCAAATCTGAAATATAAAACCAGTTTCAGTCATTGGTATCGATGGTTACAAAAAAATCTGATCCACCACTGTCCTTTACTAAAGGAAATCTGCCATCCTTACCTGATCTGTCCTATATGTGCGAAGTTGAGTTTATGAAGTGTGGTCCCTTTAAAAGCTGGTTTTGAGCCAATGCTCGGACGTTTAAAATGCAGATGCATACAGGATACACAGACTGCAACGTTTGTAGCAAAGAACAAGCATCAGGGTTACTTTGGTAACAGGCTTTGAAGGCTTTAGAATTCAGCCTATCAGTTTAAAAAAGACAGTTAGCTACCAAAAACCTACCAAATTAGAATTTGCTGTTGTTGATAATATCAGACCAAATTGATGGGTCATCACAGTTATAAAGAGGAAATCAACTGCTGACCTGCAGTTCAACTAAAGAACTGCCTCAAGAGAGGGAAAGTGCAGCTTTCTCTAGCCTCAACTATCTCTTAGGCGAACTTTCCATCTATCTAAGGAAGGGTACTAAATCAGAATGGGCTTACAGACAGCAGAATCAACAGAAGAACTCTAAAAGTTTTCCAAAGTCACAAAACCTAGTAGCATTTTTTTTTGAGTGATGAAATCCTGTTATTATTTTTGTCTTTGTGAAATGAATGGACCTTGTCTTTATTTGAACAGCATTCCAGTGGAACCTTATTTTTATCGGTATGTTATTTGTTTAGCTAAAGGTCCTGGCTGGTTCAAGAAATAAATTGTTCCCTCAAAGGGAGTGTCAGGTATCTCTGTTAATTAACCTCCAAATGTTAATGAAGAACAGTCCACACCCCGTCTCAAACATTTTTAACAGATTGCGAAGCGAGGGATTCCTCTTTGGGGGATTTGGCGTGGCTTTTTAAAAGGGGATGAACCCTACACTGTAACAAAGTGGTTGGCTCTTAAATTCCCTCTGAAATAGCCAAGGGAGACATTCAGTTCAAGGGGCAATTAGGGATGGACAACAAATGCCGACCCAGTGATGCCCAAATCCCGAGAAAGATTAAAACAAAACGGAAATCCACCACAAATCAACCCGTTCACAATCTGACTCTGATTATCCCAATCTGGCTAGAGGAAGATCCGGAGTTTTCCGAATCCCTCTGACCGATTGAATCAAGGATAGACTTTCTGCTTGTTACAAACAGGGAAATCGTCCCAAGGATCAAAGATTTGGAATTGGGAATCACTGGGGCGAAATACGGAAGGGGGGAAAAGCAGACGGAAAATGTTCAGCGAAAGAACGGAAGGGACAGTTGGGTACTGATTAAATTGTATACTCCGTACAATGTATACAAATGGAAAAGTATAGTTCTTACTGGGAGAATCACTCAACAATTTGCCTGGGTCTCTGCGTTAGGACCCCAGGAGCAATCCCACGACAGAGCAACGGAAATAGTCACAGCCTCCCCTCCCCCCGCCCACTTCCCCACCCCCGTCCCATTGTCAATCCTTCCCCCACTCTCCAGAAATCCTCCAGATCTGCCTCTGGATGATTCCCAATGGACAATTTCCCATCGTTGGGGACCAGCTCGGGCTTGGTTTAGCCGGCCCGACCTGTTTCCAGGGGAACCGGCGCCAAAATGGGATTAACGCGTCGAAGAGGGAGGCCTTTCAGCCCATCTAGTCTCTATGCTATCCCCCCAGTGCAGCGCCCTCACCTGGTGCTGTTCCCTCACTGAGACCGAACTGGTGACTCCCAATGCCAGGCAGCACAAGAGATAGAAACCATTCCGATCCAGCCAAACCCCCGGCCAAGACCATCCTCCATCACCTCAACATTCCAGAGTTATCCCATCTCTCTTTGACGGTCACAGTAGAAGAATTCCAATGGGAATGGGGAGGGAATAGGGACCGGGCTCTTTTTTCTTTAGTCTTCCGTTGGGATGGTGGAAAATATCCCGGGGTTGAATTCAGATTGAAGGAATTAGTCTTTGTCCTGCTGAGGTCCAGAATGTGGGACTCGCTCCCATGGGGAGTGGGGAGAATGTGGGACTCACTCCCACGGGGAGTGGGGAGAATGTGGGACTCGCTCCCACGGGGAGTGGGGAGAATGTGGGACTCGTCCAAAGGGGGGTGGGCGAGGTGACTAATGTTGATATGTTTGTGGGTGGGGGGGAGTTTGTTAAACTCACGAGGGAGAGGGACAGTGGAATGGCCTGGCCTTAAGTATATTAACAGGAAGAGACCATTGGGCCCTTCGAACCTGCTGTGCTGTTCCTGGAGCTCACAAGCCATCTGTCGCTCGGGGAGATTTTACCCAATCCCACGTGGTGTTAAGTCTGCGAGAAACTTGCTAACGTGCTAATGGTTGTGATGGGAGTTTATCATTATTGCACCAATTGAGATTCAGTGTTAATGCTGCAGTGAACATCGATGTAATCAACTTTCAGCACTCAGATGAATGTCTAATTAGGAAGAGGACACGTTAAACTGCCTCCGATTCTCATTATCCCAAACACAGGCCTTGATAATTAGTGAAACCATAGCGACAGAGCGATCTCAGCTTGTCCTGGGTAAGGCCTACACAGATAGAGGCTTCACTCCCGCCTGCAGGCCTCGATCCTGCAGCTTGGGCAAGGGGAGACGGCCAGTTCCCCCACCCCACCCACTCCCCCATTACACACCCCCACCCCCACCCCCAACACCCCCATCGCAGCCCCCTCGCCCCATATCAAACCTCCCCGCCCCGATCCCCAACACCCCCATCACACACCCATCAGATCCCTGCTCCCCACCCCTAATCCTCACCCCCATCACACCCTGTCCTCCCCACACCCCCTCACCCCATATCACACACCCCAACCTCCAACACCCTCCTCACACATCCATCATATCCCTGCCTCCCCCCAACCCTCACCCCCTATCCCCTCAGCCCCATCACGCCCTGTCCTCCCCACACCCCCTCACCCCCATCACATCCCACTTCCCCCAAACACCCTCCCCCCTCACACCTTGTCCTGCCCCAAAAACCTCTCGTTCCCATCGCATCCCACCCCCTCACACTGCCTCAGCCCCCCACACACCTCATGCTTTGCCACATCCCCATACACTCCATCCTCCCCCACACCCCCTCACACATCCCACTCTCCCCCACACCCCCTCAGCCCCCCCACACACCCCATCCTCCACCACACCCCCTCACTCCCCCATACACCCCACCTTCCCCCACACCCCCTCACCCCACTCCCTCCCCCACATACCCCTCCCTCCCCTACTGCTCCCACTCACCTCCCCACACTGAGAACCCCCCACCCACTGCCTCTGGCTACCCTCCGTCCCATCGGGAGTAAAGATACCAACAAAGAAACTTGGAAAACCGGATCGGGAGGAGGCCATTCAGCCCATCGAGCCCACAGTCCGCCATTCAATACTAGCACAGCTGATCATCCAGTTAAACAGCCTGACCCTGTCTTCCCTGCCTTATCCTTTGATCCCCTTTGCTCCGAGAACTATATCCCACTCCTTGAGCACACACACACAGTGGAATCTTTCCCTCTTGCCCAGCACGGAATGGACAGGCCGATGGGAATGTCCATGGACCCTGGGCGGGATTTTCCGGGCTCGGTGCAGCCAGAGAATCCCACCCACAATGTTTTGGCCTTAAGATCTTCCTGTGGGAGCGAATTCCACACATTCACCACCCTCTGGGTGAAGAAATTTCCCCCCATAACACCATAACTACAGAAGGGTCATGAACGTAGCCCAATCCATCAGGCAAACCAGCTCCCCATCCATTGACTCTGTCGACACTTCCCGCTGCCTCGGGAAAAGCAGCCGGCATAATTACGGACCCCACGCACCCCAGACCCTTATCCCCATATCGGGATTGGGAAGGGTAGATGCAGGGAGGGTGTTCCCGATGGTGGGGGGAGCTCAGAACCAGGGGGTCACAGGCTGAGGATTCGGGGTAGACCGTTTAGGACGGAGACATTTCTTCACCCAGTGAGTCTGTGGAATTCATTCCCACGGGAAGTAGTTGATGTCAAAACATTGAATGTATTCTAGAGACAGCTGGATAGGGCACTTGGGGTGAACGGGATCAACGGTTATGGGGAGAAAGCAGGATTATGCTATTGGATCAGCCAATGAATGGTGGGGCAGGCTTGATGGGCCAAATGGCCTCCTTCTGCTCCTATCTTCTGTATTTCTATAACCTCCTCGGTTCCCTTACTGATTAAATATCCATCTATCTCTGTCTTGAACACTAACACCCCAGCCTTGACAGCCCTCTATGGTAAACAATTCCACAGATTCACTCCCCTCTGAGACAAAATATCCCTCCTCATCTCTGTGACTCCCCCCCCTCTTACTCTGAGATTATTCCCTCTGGTCCCAGACTCTCCCACAAGGGGAAACAGCCTCTCAGCATCGACCCTGTCAAACCCACCCCCCCCAACATGTCTCAATAAGGTCGCCCCTCATTCTTCTAAACTCCAACGGGTACAAGCCCCAAACTACGCAACCTCTCCTCGTGAGAAACTTCCTCCTGGGGGTGCAGTGAGAGACCAATAGAGAGAGAGGGAGACGGCGAGAGAGCGCGAGGGAGGGAGAGAGCACGCGTGAGAAAGTGAGAGGGAGAGCGAGAGAAGGCGAAAGAGAGAGTGAGATACGGAGAGCGAGTGAGGTACGGAGAGCGAGTGAGGTACGGAGAGCGAGTGAGGTACGGAGAGCGAGTGAGGTACGGAGAGCGAGTGAGGTACGGAGAGCGAGTGAGGTACGGAGAGCGAGTGAGAGAAAGTGTGAGAGAGCGAGAGACACAGAGAGAGAGAGACAGCTATACTCACAGCACATTGCACTGTACTCACTGGACAAGGCTCAGTAATAGACTTGAAATTGATGAAAGGCCTTTTCACTGAACCTCGATCTCGTGTGTGTTAGCTCCATATTAACGGCTACAAGCGGGCTGGGATTCATTAATTTGGAAATGCCATTCCAATTATTTTAACAGGATGACAAAACAGGACTCAAGGCTCATCGTTAATAACCCAATTAACCCATCCACACACTGACAATTACACATTAACTATTAATGATTTTATTGCCTCGAACAAACATGTCCTCATCTCAAAGAAATCATTACATTAGATACACAGTAAACTTCTTTGTATACTGCCCGCATCAAACACTCCCAGGACAGGTACAGCACAGGGTTAGATACAGAGTAAAGCTCCCTCTACACTGTCCCCCATCAAACACTCCCAGGACAGGTACAGCACGGGGTTAGATACAGAGTAAAGCTCCCTCTACACTGTCCCCATCAAACACTCCCAGGACAGGTACAGCACGGGGTTAGATACAGAGTAAAGCTCCCTCTACACTGTCCCCATCAAACACTCCCAGGACAGGTACAGCACGGGGTTAGATACAGAGTAAAGCTCCCTCTACACTGTCCCCATCAAACACTCCCAGGACAGGTACAGCACGGGGTTAGATACAGAGTAAAGCTCCCTCTACACTGTCCCCATCAAACACTCCCAGGACAGGTACAGCACGGGGTTAGATACAGAGTAAAGTGCCATCTACACTGTCCCCATCAAACACTCCCAGGACAGGTACAGCACGGGGTTAGATACAGAGTAAAGCTCCCTCTACACTGTCCCCCCATCAAACACTCCCAGGACAGGTACAGCACGGACTTAGATACAGAGTAAAGCTCCCTCTACACTGTCCCCATCAAACACTCCCAGGACAGGTACAACACGGGGTTAGATAAGAGTAAAGCTTCCTCTACACTGTCCCCATCAAACACTCCCAGGACAGGTACAGCACAGGGTTAGATACAGAGTAAAGCTCCCTCTACACTGTTCCCCCATCAAACACTCCCAGGACAGGTACAGCACAGGGTTAGATACAGAGTAAAGCTCCCTTTGCACTGTCCCCATCAAACACTCCCAGGACAGGTACAGGACAGGGTTAGATACAGAGTAAAGCTCCCTCTACACTGTCCCCATCAAACACTCCCAGGAGAGGTACAGCACAGGGTTAGATACAGAGTAAAGCTCCCTTTGCACTGTCCCCATCAAACACTCCCAGGACAGGTACAGCACAGGGTTAGATACAGAGTAAAGCTCCCTCTACACTGTCCCCATCAAACACTCCCAGGAGAGGTACAGCACGGGGTTAGATACAGAGTAAAGCTCCCTCTACACTGTTCCCCCATCAAACACTCCCAGGACAGGTACAGCACAGGGTTAGATACAGAGTAAAGCTCCCTTTGCACTGTCCCCATCAAACACTCCCAGGACAGGTACAGGACAGGGTTAGATACAGAGTAAAGCTCCCTCTACACTGTCCCCATCAAACACTCCCAGGAGAGGTACAGCACAGGGTTAGATACAGAATAAAGCTCCCTCTACACTGTCCCCATCAAACACTCTCAGGACAGGGTTTGATACAGAGAAAAGCTTCTTCTACACTACCCCCCAATTAAATCAGGGCTGTATAGAAGTGAGTAGTTGACATTGAAACATAGTTGGTTTACCATTGTAGTTGGATAATTGTTGCCCTCCCACTTTACTGTGGGAGGAATGGGGGAAATCATGCCAACTAACAGTATGCCAAGCCTCCACAGGACAATCTCTGCGCTATCTCGCTGATGCACCACTCCCATCTTCCCTGGGTGGAAAATTCTGGAACTTCTTCACAGAACTATCTGCATGTTTATATACAAGATGCAAATGAGAAGAGGTCCTCACACCAATCACAAAGATGGGCAGCATTCAGCATGCAAATATATGCAGATGAGTTGGCGGGTTGTTGCGAGCAGTCGTGGCCAATCCCTGTCTAGTTCTTAGTCCAGTAAATACTCTCCTTGTCTGACCAATAAGGCCCTTCCCCAGCCTGGCCGGCTGCTGAGCCTCTTGTTGGACACGGGTGCCTACGCGTCAGTGCCAATCCTGTTACAACCCACCATCAACACCCATCTCTGCCAATGGCACCTTTCGGAGTTCACTCACACAAACACACACACACACACACCCACACACACACGTACACCCACACACAGACACACACCCACACACACATTGACATACTCACACACACTCACACACAGCTTTGTCTCCGTCCCTCAGCAGGGAGATATTGCCCTGTCGATAGTTTGGGACAGGGGTGGGGGGGATGTTGGGGGTGGTGGGTACTC
>NW_027650220.1:0-72500 GCF_965287045.1 Carcharhinus amblyrhynchos | reverse complement strand
CTGTCAGAGGGTCAGTGCTGAGGGAGTGCCGCACTGTCAGAGGGTCAGTACTGAGGGAGTACCGCACTGTCAGTGGGTCAGTACTGAGGGAGTGTCGCACTGTCAGAGGGTCAGTGCTGAGGGAGTGCCGCACTGTCAGAGAGTCAGTGCTGAGGGAGTGCTGCACTGTCAGAGGGTCAGTACTGAGGGAGTGCCGCACTGTCAGAGGGTCAGTACTGAGGGAGTGCCGCACTGTCAGAGGGTTAGTGCTGAGGGAGTGCCGCACTGTCAGAGGGTCAGTACTGAGGGAGTGCCGCACTGTCAGAGGGTCAGTGCTGAGGGAGTGCCGCACTGTCAGTGGGTCAGTGCTGAGGGAGTGCCGCACTGTCAGAGGGTCAGTACTGAGGGAGTACCGCACTGTCAGAGGGTCAGTACTTAGGGAGTGCCGCACTGTCAGAGGGTCAGTGCTGAGGGAGTGCCGCACTGTCAGAGGGCCAGTACTGAGGGAGTACCGCACTGTCAGTGGGTCAGTACTGAGGGAGTGTCGCACTGTCAGAGGGTCAGTGCTGAGGGAGTGCCGCACTGTCAGAGAGTCAGTGCTGAGGGAGTGCTGCACTGTCAGAGGGTCAGTACTGAGGGAGTGCCGCACTGTCAGAGGGTCAGTACTGAGGGAGTGCCGCACTGTCAGAGGGTTAGTGCTGAGGGAGTGCCGCACTGTCAGAGGGTCAGTACTGAGGGAGTGCCGCACTGTCAGAGGGTCAGTACTGAGGGAGTGCCGCACTGTCAGAGGGTCAGTGCTGAGGGAGTGCCGCACTGTCAGAGGGTCAGTGCTGAGGGTGTGCCGCACTGTCAGAGGGTCAGTGCTGAGGGAGTGCCGCACTGTCAGAGGGTCAGTACTGAGGGAGTGCCGCCGCACTGTCAGAGGGTCAGTACTGAGGGAGTGCCGCACTGTCAGTGGGTCAGTGCTGAGGGAGTGCCGCACTGTCAGTGGGTCAGTGCTGAGGGAGTGCCGCACTGTCAGAGGGTCAGTGCTGAGGGAGTGCCGCACTGTCAGAGGGTCAGTGCTGAGGGAGTGCCGCACTGTCAGTGGGTCAGTGCTGAGGGAGTGCCGCACTGTCAGTGGGTCAGTGCTGAGGGAGTGCCGCACTGTCAGAGGGTCAGTGCTGAGGGAGTGCCGCACTGTCAGAGGATTTGGGACAGGATGAGTCCATTTGAAATTTATCCAATCAGATCAGAACCAGGAGTTAGATAAATTAAGACAGTAATAAAAGTGAGTTTAGTTCCTGTTTAAACAGGATTAATATTGTTGGAACATATTAATTATTGTCACCTAATCCATCCCACAATAACCATACACTGCCATTCTACCAGTGCATTCACAACTGAGTTCAGCACTGCCCATGCCACAGTGCCTGTGAATAGATTCTCCCCAGTGAGACAGGAGGGTTACTGCAGTGTGGAGAGGTTTATAAACTCACGGTGGCACAGTGCTTAGCACTGCTGCCTCACAGCGCCAGGGAGCCAGGTTCGATTCCTGGCTTGGGTCACTCTCAGTGTGGAGTCTGCACATTCTCCCCGTGTCTGCGTGGGTTTCCTCCAGGTGCTCTGGTTCCCTCCCTCAGCCCAAAGGTGTGCGGGTTGGTTGGATTAGTCATGCTGAATTGTGGGATTAGCGGGGTAAATATGTGTGGTTACGGGGAGAGAGCCTGGGTGAGACAACTGGACAGATTGAAACAACTATATGATGATACCAACAAGTCCCACCCCACCATCAGACTCACCATGGACTACTCTCCGGAATCGGTTGCATTCTTGGACACACACATCTCCATTAAGGACAGTCACCTCACTGTACCACAAGCCCACAGATAACCTGACGATTCTCCACTTCTCCAGCTTCCACCCTAAACGCATTAAATAATCCATCCCCTACGGCCAAGCCCTCCGTATACACAGGATCTGCTCAGATGTGGAGGATCGCAACACCTCCAGACACTGAAAGATGCCCTCATTAGAACAGTGATATGGTTCTCAGCTCATCGATCGACAGTTCCGATGCGCCACAGCGAAAAACTGTTCCGATCTCCTCAGAAGACAAACACAGGACACAGTGGACAGAGTACCCTTCGTCACCCAGGACTTCCCCGGAGCGGAGAAGCTACGACATCTTCTCCAGAGTCTTCAACATATCATTGATGAAGACGAACATCTCGCCAGGGCCATCCCCACACCCCCACTTCTTGCCTTCAAACAACCACACAACCTCAAACAGACCATTGTCCACAGCAAACTACCCAGCCTTCAGGAGAACAGTGACCACAACACATAACCCTGCCACAGCAACCTCTGCAAGACATGTCGGATCATCGACACGGATGCCATCATCTCACGTGAGAATACCATCCACCAGGTACACGGTAAATATTCTTGGAACTTGGCCAACATTGTCTACCTGATATGCTGCAGGAAAGGATGTCCTGAGGGTTGGTACATTGGGGAGACCATGCAGACGCTATGACAACGGATGAATGAACATCGCTCGACAATCACCAGGCAAGACTGTTCCCTTCCTGTTGGCGAACACTTCAATGGTCACGGGCATTCAGCCTCTGATCTTCGGGTAAGCATTCTCCAAGGTGGCCTTCACGACACACGACAGCGCAGAGCCGCTGAACAGAGACTGATAGCCAAGTTCCGCACACATGAGGACGGTCTCAACAGGGATCTTGGGTTCATGTCGCACTATCTGTAACCCCCGTGACTTGCCTGGGTTTGCAAAACCTCACTTACTGTACTGTCTGGAGACAATACACATCTCTTTAAACTGTGCTTAACCCTCTCTCCATTCACATTGTCTGTACCTTTAAGACTTGATTACCTGTACAGAATCACATTCCAAACATTATTTTGTAAATTGAGTTTGTGTCTTTACGCGCCCTGTTTGTGAACAGAATTCCCACTCACCTGAAGAAGGAGTAATGCTCCGAAAGCTGGTGGCTTTTGCTACCAAATAAACCCATTGGACTTTAACCTGCAAGACTCCTTACAGTGTTTGATGGGGACAGTGCAGAGGGAGCTTTACTCTGTATCTAACCCCGTGCTGTACCTGTCCTGGGAGTGTTTGATGGGGACAGTGTAGAGGGAGCTTTACTCTGTATCTAACCCCGTGCTGTACCTGTCCTGGGAGTGTTTGATGGGGGACAGTGTAGAGGGAGCTTTACTCTGTATCTAACCCCGTGCTGTACCTGTCCTGGGAGTGTTTGATGGGGGGACAGTGTAGAGGGAGCTTTACTCTGTATCTAACCCTGTGCTGTACCTGTCCTGGGAGTGTTTGATGGGGGGACAGTGTAGAGGGAGCTTTACTCTGTATCTAACCCCATGCTGTACCTGTCCTGGGAGTGTTTGATGGGGACAGTGTAGAGGCAGCTTTACTCTGTATCTAACCCCATGCTGTACCTGTCCTGGGAGTGTTTGATGGGGGGACAGTGTAGAGGCAGCTTTACTCTGTATCTAACCCCGTGCTGTACCTGTCCTGGGAGTGTTTGATGGGGGGACAGTGTAGAGGGAGCTTTACTCTGTATCTAACCCCATGCTGTACCTGTCCTGGGAGTGTTTGATGGGGACAGTGTAGAGGGAGCTTTACTCTGTATCTATCCCCGTGCTGTACCTGTCCTGGGAGTGTTTGATGGGGGGACAGTGTAGAGGGAGCTTTACTCTGTATCTAACCCCGTGCTGTACCTGTCCTGGGAGTGTTTGATGGGGGGACAGTGTAGAGGGAGCTTTACTCTGTATCTAACCCCGTGCTGTACCTGTCCTGGGAGTGTTTGATGGGGACAGTGTAGAATGAACTTTACTCTGTATCTAATGCCATGCTGTACCTGTATTGGAAAGTTTTCAAGTGAACATCATTGAGAATGCACCAGGGAGCAGTTAACTGCCAAGCAGATGTCTGAATTTGAACTGACTTGAATTGACAGTGTGCCGGATTGGAACTATTGGGTAGTATTTAATTGATGTATAATGTATGTGAGGCAGTTCTCCTCATATTTTTCCAATATCACTGAAACATTTTGTTAGCTGATGATTGTCACATTGTATTTGATGAAATCTTGCCATGCCTTTATTGATTCTGCCTTTCCTATATTCCATCAGTGACATTTCAAAAAGAAACTATATCGCAGATTCAAATGTGTCCTTGAGTCATTCTGAAATTGTATCGGACACACAAATACAGCTGTAGGAGAAACATTCTATGAGGTGGGTACCATTTTGTCAGTACCAGTTCCCCACTCGAATAGTTCCAAATGAATTTTGCTGCCTCACCCTTTCCCCCTAACCCTGCTCAAAACATTAATCCAGTTTTCCTGAAAGGTTGAACCATTTCCTCTATTTTACAACAACTCACAATGCAAGGGGAAAAAAACCTCCTAATATCACTCCCAGCACACTCTATAATTTGACTTTGAATAAATAACCCTTCCCATCCACACCCCCATCCAGAGAACATGAACTTTTTCATTCATTATAATCTTATCGTTAAATAAACTCCACTGAATTGTCTCTTAGCCTGTTTTCAAATTCTCCTAGTCTCTCACGAGTGGGAGGTAGGACTTCAGGCCGGAGAGTATTGTTGAGTTTTCAGGAGACAATTCTGTCAGCTCAAGTCTACAGAAGACTGCCCCAGTCGACACACTTCTTGTCAGTGTCCGTAGCCCCCTATGTCACCATACTGTGCGAGCAACGCAGTGTTGAGTTCCATCAGTACTTAAGGCTCATTTTTATTGGTTAGAGTTACCAAACAAATCACGAATTTCCACTGAGGCAGAGAGATTGGCTGCTATGGGGGGGCCACAGAGGTTAGATCTGTGTTGCGGGCGATATTGGGTTTGTTCAGGACGTCCACGCAGTCAATCGATGTCTTCACTTGAGCATTTGACTATCCTCCCATCGATGCGCACCAGCCAGAGATGCCCCAGGTCCCAGGAAGCGTGGTTAAACCGGAGGTTTCCGATCTGTATCTTGGTCCAACCCCAGCCAGTAGGACGGTCGGTGGTGATTCCCTTCCTGTAGTGGGAGAAAGAAAAGAGTGAGAGTCTGGCATAGTTCCAACAGTCCATCACTCCCCAAATCCTCTTCCTGTCCCGACACCCCTCCCTATCTCTGTAACCTCCTCCAGCCCCGACACCCCTCCCTATCTCTGTAACCTCCTCCAGCCCCGACACCCCTCCCTATCTCTGTAACCTCCTCCAGCCCCGACACCCCTCCCTATCTCTGTAACCTCCTCCAGCCCCGACACCCCTCCCTATCTCTGTAACCTCCTCCAGCCCCTACACCCCTCCCTATCTCTGTAACCTCCTCCAGCCCCTACACCCCTCCCTATCTCTGTAACCTCCTCCAGCCCCTACACCCCTCCCTATCTCTGTAACCTCCTCCAGCCCCTACACTCCTCCCTATCTCTGTAACCTCCTCCAGCCCCTACACTCCTCCCTATCTCTGTAACCTCCTCCAGCCCCTACACTCCTCCCTATCTCTGTAACCTCCTCCAGCCCCTACAGGGCACCTGATTGCTGAGAGCGCTTTGCTTTACATGAGAATAAATTAGTTTTTAAACTCACAAAAGCTTGCTGCTGGAATTACCTAATCGGGTCCCACACTCTGAGATTAAGAAAAAAACATGCCTTTTATGGAGAAGATGACTGGTCACAGGTAATAAAAGGAACACAGGAATTCTCACTATGGAATTCACCACGGAGAGAGTGTTTTCCCTATTTGGACATTCGAGACTAAGAGGCCTAGTTTAGGTTAAAGGGTGGTATATTGGGGGAGAGATGGTTTCGTGATATTATCACTAGACTATTCAACTAGCAACTCAGCTCATGTTCTGGGGAAATAGGTGCGAGGTGATGCATTTTGGTAGATTGAACCAGGGCAGGACTTACTCAGTTAATGGTAGGGCGTTGGGGAGAGTTACAGAGATCTAGAGGCACAAGTTCAATAATCCTTGAAAGTGGAGTCACAGGTGGACAGAGCGGTGAAGAAGGCATTCAGCATGCTTGGTTTCATCGGTCAGAACATTGAATACAGGAGTTGGGATGTCTTGTTGAAGTTGTACAAGACATTGGTAAGGCCACACTTGGAATACTGTGTACAGTTCTGGTCACCCTATTACAGAAAGGATATTATTAAACCAGAAAGAGTGCAGAAAAGATTTACTCGGATGCTGCCGGGACTTGATGGTTTGAGTTATAAGGAGAGGCTGGATAGCCTGGGACTTTTTTCTCTGGACTTAGGGGCGAACTTGTAGAGATCTATAAAATAGTGAGGGACATAGATAAGATAGGTAGTCAACATCTTTTCTCAAAGGTAGGGGAGTCTAAAACTAGAGGACATAGATTTAAGGTGAGAGGGGAGAGATGCAAAAGAGTTCGGAGGGGCAATTTTTTCACACAGAGGGTGGTGAGTGTCTGGAACAAGCTGCCAGAGGTAGTAGTAGAGGCGGGTACAATTTTGTCTTTTAAAAAGCATTTAGACAGTTACATGGTACGATGGGTCTAGAGGGATAAGGGCCAAATGCAGGCAACTGGGGCTAGCTTGGTGGTTAATAAAAAAGGCCAGGATAAGTTAGGCCGAAGGGCCTGTTTCCATGCTGTAAACCTCTGTGATTCTATTAAACAGGTTCGAATCCTGCCTCAGCAGATGCGGAATTTGAATTCAATAAAAAATATCTGGAATTAAGAATCTACTGATGACCATGAAACCATTGACAGAAAAACCCATCTGGTTCACGAATGTCCTTTAGGGAAGGAAATCTGCCATCCTTACCCCGGTCTGGCCTACTTGTGACTCCAGAGACACAGCCAATGTGGTTGACTCTCAACTGCCCTCCAAGGGCAACTAGGGATGGGCAATAGAATCTGGCCAATCAGCCACGCCCGTGTCCCACGAATGAATAAAAAAAATTTCGAGCAGAAATGAACTTATTTCACTCAGAGGGTCATGAACGTGTGGAATTCTCCATCCCAGAATGGGGTAGAGCCCAGAACATTAAAGAAATGTGAGGAGGAGATGGAAAGGGATGGAGGGTTAATGGAGATGAGGCCCAAATGAGATCAGCCATTTTGTATTGAATGGGGGGACAGTATTGAGGGGCAGAATGGCCTACTCCTGCTGCTATTTTCCGCATTTTCAGATCCCTGGTCCTTACGTGAGTGAAGGCAGAAGATTGTGGGTTGAAGGTCCATTCTCAAGTGCAGTGATTTAGCCCGGGAATCTGGTCAGAGGTGCTGTCTCTTTCTGGGCGAAACAGGAGGCCTGTGACGCGGTGACTAACATTGTCAGGCCTGAGGCCTAGATACGCCCCCCACCTCCCCGAGGTCCCAAACTTCACAGGAGGCACAGGAAGGGCACTTACCTCATGTACAGTTGCTTGGTAACACTGATCCCAAAGACCCGTCCGTCGCTGCCCACCTCGATGTTCTGGAACTTTCCGAAGACGCGGGTCCAGCTGGTGCCGATGCAGGAGGATGGCTTGACGTTGAGGCGATAGTAGACGTCCTTGGCCAGGGTGACCCCCCAGCAGCCCAGGGGCCCACAGGAGTAGTAGCGGATCCGGCTGCCGATACTGTGGAAAGCTGCCGAGTGGTTGTTGGCGGCTGAGGCCAGGTCTGGGCTGTTGATGCAGAAAGTGGATCCGAACTGGTCAACGCCGGCCAGGATTCGCTCACCGCCCGCGTCCAGCTGGATCAGTTCACCGTCTGCGGGGGGGGGAGGGGAGAGTGGAGTTAGCTTCCGTCTGATAACACTGCGCTCACCGTCTGTACCCGAGCGGACCCCCCACTACCCCCATGTCCCCCCGTACCCCCCAATACCCCCATATCCCCCCATGTCCCCCCCCATACCCCCCGCTACCCCCATATCCCCCCATGTCCCCCCGTACCCCCCAATACCCCCATATCCCCCCCCGTACCCCCATATCCCCCCATGTCCCCCCGTACCCCCCGACTCCCCCATATCCCCCCATGTCCCCCCGTACCCCCCGACTCCCCCATATCCCCCCATGTCCCCCCCGATACCCCCATATCCCCCCATGTCCCCCCCGTACCCCCCCCGTCTCCCCCATATCCCCCATATCCCCCCATACCCCCCCGACTCCCCCATATCCCCCCCGTACCCCCCGATACCCCCATATCCCCCCGTACCCCCCGATACCCCCATATCCCCCCATACCCCCCCCGACTCCCCCATATCCCCCCCGTACCCCCCGATACCCCCATGTCCCCCCGACTCCCCCATATCCCCCCATGTCCCCCCCGTACCCCCCGACTCCCCCATATCCCCCCGTACCCCCGATACCCCCATATCCTCCCATACCCCCCGATACCCCCATATCCCCCCATACCCCCCCGACTCCCCCATATCCCCCCCGTACCCCCCGATACCCCCATGTCCCCCCGACTCCCCCATATCCCCCCATATCCCCCCGTACCCCCTGATACCCCCATATCCCCCCATACCCCCCGATACCCCCATATCCCCCCGTACCCCCCGACTCCCCCATATACCCCCCCGTACCCCCCGATACCCCCATATCCCCCCGTACCCCCCGATACCCCCATATCCCCCCGTATCCCCCCCCGGCTCCCCCATATCCCCCCCGTACCCCCCCGACTCCCCCATATCCCCCCCGTACCCCCCCGACTTCCCCATATCCCCCCCGTACACCCCCGACTCCCCCATATCCCCCCATGTCCCCCCGTACCCCCCCGATTCCCCCATATCCCCCCGTACCCCCCCTGACTCCGCCATATTCCCCCGTACCCTCCCGACTCTCCCATATACCCCCCGTACCCCCCGACTCCCCCATATCTCCCTGTACCCCCCGATATCCCCATATCCCCCGTACCCCCCCTAACTCCCCCATATCTCCCCATACCCCCGATACCCCCATGTCCCCCTGTACTCTCCCCGACTCCCCATATCCCCCCATATACCCTGACTCCTCCATGTGCCCCCTGTACACCCTCACACCCCCATATCCGCCCATACCCCCCAATACCCCCATATCCCCACACACCCCGACTCCTCCATATCCCCCCCATATCCCCCATACACCCTGACTCCCCCATATCCCCCATACCCTGATACCCCATTTACCCCGTACCCCCCCAGACTCCCCCATATCCCCCCCCGTACACCTGGTTCCCCCATATCCCCCTAAAACCCCAATGCCCCCATATCCCCCATACCCCCCGACACCCCCATATCCCCCCATACACCCCAACTCCCCCATATCCCCCGTACACCCCAACTCCCCCATATCCCCCTAAAACCCTAATACCCGCATATCCCCCGTACATCCCGACTCCCCCATATCCCCCCTGTACCCCCCCCGACTCCCCCATATCTCCCTGTATACCCCCAGACACCCGCATATCCCCGTACACCTCGACTCCCCCATATCCCCTCTGTTCACTGACAACTGCCCCATACCTCCTCGATATCCCCCGACTCCCCCATAGTCATTCTGCAACCCCCGACTCTCCCACATCTGCTCCGTACCCCCCTGAACTTCCCCATAACCCCTCTGTATCCCCCCAACTCCCCCACATCCCCTCCATACCCCTGATCCCCCCATATCCCCTCTGTATTCCCCCCCCAACACCCCAAATCCCCTCCATACCCACCAACTCCCCCATATTCCCTCCGTACTCCGCGACTCCCCCATTTCCCTTCATATCCCCCCCCCCGACTCCCATATCCCTCCGTACACCCCGAATACCCCATATCCCCTCCACAACCCTGATTCCCCGATATCCCATCTGGACCCTCTGACTCCACCATACAGTGCAGCACCCCCTGCACACCCCCACAACCCCTCTGTACCCCCCAACTCCCCCATATCCCCTCCATACCCCCACCGACTCCCCCATATCCCCTCTGTACCCCCCCCGACTCCCCCATATCCCCTCTGTACCCCCACCGACTCCCCCATATCCCCTCTGTACCCCCCCGACTCCCCCATATCCCCTCTGTACCCCCCCGACTCCCCCATATCCCCTCTGTACCCCCCCGACTCCCCCATATCCCCTCTGTACCCCCCAACTCCCCCATATCCCCTCTGTACCCCCCAACTCCCCCATATCCCCTCTGTACCCCCCAACTCCCCCATATCCCCTCTGTACCCCTCAACTCCCCCATATCCCCTCTGTACGTCCCAACTCCCCCATATCCCCTCTGTACGTCCCAACTCCCCCATATCCCCTTTGTACCCCCCAGCTCCCCCATATCCCCTCTGTACCCCTCAACTCCCCCATATCCCCTCTGTACCCCCCAACTCCCCCATATCCCCTCTGTACCCCCCAGCTCCCCCATATCCCCTCTGTACCCCTCAACTCCCCCATATCCCCTCTGTACCCCCCAACTCCCCCATATCCCCTCTGTAACCCCCCAACTCCCCCATATCCCCTCTGTACCCCTCAACTCCCCCATATCCCCTCTGTACCCCCCAACTCCCCCATATCCCCTCTGTACCCCCCAACTCCCCCATATCCCCTCTGTACCCCCCAACTCCCCCATATCCCCTCTGTACCCCCCAACTCCCCCATATCCCCTCTGTAACCCCCCAACTCCCCCATATCCCCTCTGTAACCCCCCAACTCCCCCATATCCCCTCTGTACCCCCCAACTCCCCCATATCCCCTCTGTACCCCCCAACTCCCCCATATCCCCTCTGTAACCCCCCAACTCCCCCATATCCCCTCTGTACCCCTCTGTAGGAAGAAGGATCGGATTGTTTCTGAGGGTCTTCGGTGCATGTGTTTCAATGCTAGGAGTGTGACTGGCAAAACAGATGAACTGAAGGCAATAATGTTCGAAAGGAAGTTGGAAGTGGTGGCAGTGACAGAGACTTGGTTAAAGGAAGGGCAGGACTGGCAGTTGAATGTTCCCGGGTATAAGTGCTTCAGGCGTGATAGGGGTGGGTCGCTGAGAGGTGGGGGAGTGGCGTTGTTAGTTAAGGATTGCATCATAGCAGTGCAGAGGGAGGGAGGTATAGAGGATATAGGAATCGAGTCGCTATGGGTGGAGTTGAGGAATAGGAAGGGAGATGTTACTATGTTGGGTGTGTACTACAGACCGCCCAACAGCCCGAGGGCTGTGGAAGAAGGGATAAGCAGGGACATTCTAGATAAGTGCAGGAAGAATAGGGTGGTGGTAGTGGGAGATTTTAATCTCCCCGGGGTAGATTGGAAGGTGCCGAGATCAGAGGGTGCTGACGGGGAGGAATTTGTACAGTGTGTAATGGAAGGATCCCTGGAGCAGTATGTGGATAGCCCGACCAGAGAGGGGGCTATACTGGACTTGGTTCTGGGGAATGAGCCTGGGCAGGTGGTTGACGTTGTAGTAGGAGAGCATGTGGCTAATAGTGACCACAACTCTGTCTGGTTTAAGATATTAATGGATAAAGATGAAGCCTGTCCTAAGGGGAGGGTGTTAAACTGGGGGAGGGCTAGATACAACCGGATTAGGCAGGATCTTAAAGATACGGACTGGGGTAAGCTGTTTGATGGCAGGTCGACGCTGGGTATGTGGGAGTCTCTCAAGGGAAAACTAAAATCTTTGCAGGAAAGACATGTGCCGGTCAAGAGGAAGGATGGGAAGGGTAGGATTAGAGAGCCGTGGGTAACTAGGGATATTGAGGACCTGGTCAGGAGGAAGAGGGAGGCGTACATTAGATCTAGGCATTTGAGGACAGAGATAGCGTTAGAAGAATACAGAGAATGTAGGAGAGAACTTAAAAGGGGCATCAGAAAGGCAAAAAGGGGCCATGAAATGGCTTTGGCGGGTAGGATTAAAGAAAATCCTAAGGCATTTTACTCCTATGTTAGAGATAAAAGGATGGTTAGAGGGAAGATTGGTCCTCTCAGGGACAGAGGAGGGGTACTATGCTTGGAGCCTGGGGGAATGGGGGAGATCCTGAATGAATACTTTGCGTCGGTATTCACGCAGGAGAGGGGCCTGATGTCTGGTGCTGTGCTTGAGGAGTTTGAGGATCCGTTGAGGGAAATAGTCATCACGAGGGAAGAGGTGTTGGGACTTTTAGACAGTATAAAGACGGATAAATCTCCGGGGCCTGATGGCATCTATCCCAGGCTGCTAAGGGAGGTGAGGGATGAAATTGCTGGGCCTCTGACGCAAATCTTTGTCTCTTCTTTGGACACAGGTGAGGTCCCAGAGGATTGGCGGATTGCAAATGTAGTACCGTTGTTTAAAAAGGGTCAGAGGGATAACCCAGGGAATTATAGGCCGGTGAGCTTGACTTCAGTTATAGGCAAGCTAATGGAGAGGATCCTCAAGGATAGGATGTATGAACATCTGGAGCGCTGCAATCTGATCAGGGATACGCAGCATGGCTTCGTTACAGGGAGGTCGTGCCTTACGAATCTAGTGGAATTTTTTGAAGAGGTGACAAAAACGGTTGACGAAGGACAAGCCGTTGATGTTGTCTATATGGATTTCAGTAAGGCGTTTGACAAGGTCCCTCATGGTAGGCTGATAGAAAAGGTGAAGGCTCATGGGATACAAGGCCAGGTATGTAGATGGGTGGAGAACTGGCTTGGGAGGAGGAGACAGCGGGTAGTAGTGGAAGGCTCCTTTTCCAATTGGAGGTCTGTCACCAGTGGTGTGCCGCAGGGCTCGGTACTAGGACCTCTTCTATTTGTGGTATATATTAATGACTTGGAAGAGGGGGTAGGTGGTGTGATCAGCAAATTTGCTGATGACACTAAGATGGTTGGATTGGCAGGTACTGAGGAGCAGTGCCTGGCAATGCAACAGGACATAGACAGGCTGGTAGATTGGGCAGATAGATGGCAAATGGAATTTAATCCGGAGAAATGCGAGGTGATGCACTTTGGCCGGAATAATGTGGAGGGGAGTTATACGATAAAAGGTAGAACTATCCGGAGTATAGATACGCAGAGAGACCTGGGGGTGCAAGTGCACAAGTCCCTGAAGGTGTCGGTGCAGGTGCAGAATGTGATGAGGAAAGCGTATGGTATGTTAGCCTTCATAGGAAGGGGTATAGAATATAAGAGTAGGAGTCTGATGTTGCAGTTGTATAGAACGTTGGTTAGGCCTCACTTGGAGTACTGCGTCCAGTTCTGGTCGCCGTACTACCGGAAGGATGTAGAGATCCTGGAGAGAGTGCAGAGGAGATTTACCAGGATGCTGCCTGGTATGGAAGGGCTGTCTTACGAGGAAAGATTGAATGAACTTGGGCTGTTTTCCCTTGAGAGACGTAGGCTGAGGGGGGATCTAATAGAGGTTTATAAGATTATGAAGGGGATAGATAGAGTAAATGGTGGTAAGCTTTTTCCGCTATTAGAAATGGATAGAACGAGGGGTCACGGGCTTAGGGTGAGGGGGGCTAGGTATAAGACAAATATTAGAGGGCAGTTTTTCACGCAAAGGGTAGTGGGGGTGTGGAATGCACTACCGAGTAAGGTGGTGGAAGCAGGCACGCTAGGGTTGTTTAAGAGTCACTTAGACAGCCACATGAGCGGGCTACATATAGGGGGATATAGCAGGCCTTACTAAACATTGTAGGCTTGGGAATACGTTTTGCCTCAGGGATGTTACAGTCTTTGCCTGTTTAATAATGAATTTTTTGTCTCCACAGGCATTTAAGTCCACCTTGTTGACCAGCAAGGGGCATGCAGGCGGCAGGTTGTAGTGGGCTGCTCTTGGATGTTGCTTCGGGAGTTGCCTATTGCTTCATGTCGTTAGTGTGCTTAAACTGGACCATCTCAAGGGCAACATGACAGCTCAGAGACTATCTCTGTTGCTGTGCGGACACATGGATTTGGGCCTGTGTCTGTGGGAGTTTGCACGTTCTCCCCGTGGTTGCGTGGGTTTCCTCCGGGTGCTCCGGTTTCCTCCCACATCCCAAAGATGTGCTTTTAGGCTGATTGATTGGGTAACAAATTGTCCCCAAATTGGACCTCCCTGATCCTCGCACGTTAGGCCTAGACTAAAATCATGAATAGGTCACTGAGACAATGGGACGGCGGCGCGGGCTCGTTGGGCCGAAGGGCCTGTTTCCTGTGCTGTGTTGTTCTTTGTTCTTTGTACCCCTCAACTCCCCCATATCCCCTCTGTACCCCCCCAACTCCCCCATATCCCCTCTGTACCCCTCAACTTCCCCATATCCCCTCTGTAACCCCCCAACTCCCCCATATCCCCTCTGTACCCCCCAACTCCCCCATATCCCCTCTGTACCCCCCAACTCCCCCATATCCCCTCTGTACATCCCAACTCCCCCATATCCCCTCTGTAACCCCCAACTCCCCCATATCCCCTCTGTAACCCCCAACTCCTCCATATCCCCTCTGTAACCCCCCAACTCCCCCATATCCCCTCTGTACCCCCCAACTCCCCCATATCCCCTCTGTACTCCCCAACTCCCCCATATCCCCTCTGTACACCTCAACTTCCCCATATCCCCTCTGCACCCCCCAACTCCCCCATATCCCCTCTGTAACCCCCCAACTCCCCCATATCCCCTCTGTACCCCTCAACTTACCCATATCCCCTCTGTAACCCCCCAACTCCCCCATATCCCCTCTGTAACCCCCCAACTCCCCCATATCCCCTCTGTACCCCCCAACTCCCCCATATCCCCTCTGTACTCCCCAACTCCCCCATATCCCCTCTGTACACCTCAACTTCCCCATATCCCCTCTGTACCCCCCAACTCCCCCATATCCCCTCTGTACCCCCCAACTCCCCCATACCCCCTCTGTAACCCCCCAACTCCCCCATATCCCCTCTGTACACCTCAACTTCCCCATATCCCCTCTGTACCCCCCAACTCCCCCATATCCCCTCTGTAACCCCCCCAACTCCCCCATATCCCCTCCGTACCCCCCAACTCCCCCATATCCCCTCTGTACGTCCCAACTCCCCCATATCCCCTCTGTACCCCCCAGCTCCCCCATATCCCCTCTGTACCCCTCAACTCCCCCATATCCCCTCTGTACACCTCAACTTCCCCATATCCCCTCTGTACCCCCCAACTCCCCCATATCCCCTCTGTACCCCCCAACTCCCCCATATCCCCTCTGTACCCCTCAACTTCCCCATATCCCCTCTGTAACCCCCCAACTCCCCCATATCCCCTCTGTACCCCCCAGCTCCCCCATATCCCCTCTGTACGTCCCAACTCCCCCATATCCCCTCTGTACCCCTCAACTCCCCCATATCCCCTCTGTACCCCTCAACTTCCCCATATCCCCTCTGTACCCCCCAACTCCCCCATATCCCCTCTGTACCCCCCAACTTCCCCATATTCCCACTGTACCCCTCAACTCCCCCATATCCCCTCTGTACCCCCCAACTCCCCCATATCCCCTCTGTACCCCCCAACTCCCCCATATCCCCTCTGTACCCCCCAACTCCCCCATATCCCCTCTGTACCCCCCAACTCCCCCATATCCCCTCTGTACCCCCCAACTCCCCCATATCCCCTCTGTACCCCCCAACTCCCCCATATCCCCTCTGTACCCCCCAACTCCCCCATATCCCCTCTGTAACCCCCCAACTCCCCCATATCCCCTCTGTACCCCCCAACTCCCCCATATCCCTCCGCAACCACCTAACTCCCCCATATCACCTCCGTACCCTCCCCCACCCCCTCATACAGCCTAGCCCCCTGAATACACAACCCCACCCTCCCCTACACCCTCTCTATACCCCCGACTCCCCCAAACAGCCCAGCACACCCTGTACACCCCCTCTGAAACTGTCACACTCTCTCCGCAAAACCACACCATTGCCCCTCACACACCAACACCCCCATATCCCCCCCCGACCCCCCGCAGCTACAGTAAACACCGCAGATCCTCGAGGCCCTGTCCCTCCCTCCATAACACCTCATCCATTCCCACATACCCTCCACACTCCTCAGTTCGTCCACAGGAACGCACACTCTCCCCCCAGCTATTCCCAAATCCCTCCCTATCCCCGTCCTACCCCTACACCGCATCCGTAGTCCTCAAAACCTCATAAACAAGCCCAACCGCAACACACCCCATCCCAAAACAACCACTCCCCCACAACCTGTCTACACTGTCAGAGGGTCAGTACTGAGGGAGTGCCGCACTGTCAGAGGGTCAGCACTGAGGGAGTGCCGCACTGTCAGAGGGTCAGTACTGAGGGAGTGCCGCACTGTCAGAGGGTCAGTACTGAGGGAGTGCCGCACTGTCAGAGGGTCAGTGCTGAGGGAGTGCCGCACTGTCAGAGGGTCAGTACTGAGGGAGTGCCGCACTGTCAGAGGGTCAGTACTGAGGGAATGCCGCACTGTCAGAGGGTCAGTGCTGAGGGAGTGCCGCACTGTCAGAGGGTCAGTACTGAGGGAGTGTCGCACTGTCAGAGGGTCAGTGCTGAGGGAGTGCCGCACTGTCAGAGGGTCAGTGCTGAGGGAGTGCCGCACTGTCAGAGGGTCAGTGCTGAGGGAGTGCCGCACTGTCAGAGGGTCAGTGCTGAGAGAGTGCCGCACTGTCAGAGGGTCAGTACTGAGGGAGTGCCGCACTGTCAGAGGGTCAGTGCTGAGGGAGTGCCTCACTGTCAGAGGGTCAGTGCTGAGGGAGTGCCACACTGTCAGAGGGTCAGTACTGAGGGAGTGCCGCACTGTCAGAGGGTCAGTGCTGAGGGAGTGCCGCACTGTCAGAGGGTCAGTACTGAGGGAGTGCCGCACTGTCAGAGGGTCAGTGCTGAGGGAGTGCCGCACTGTCAGAGGGTCAGTACTGAGGGAGTACCGCACTGTCAGAGGGTTATTATCTCCAGCTATTCCCTACATTCCAACACTGTCTCTAATTCCTAAATCCTTTATTAAGCAGGAAACTCTCCGCTCAGTGATTCCTTTGGAAAGATGTGAAAAATCCCAGACTTACTCAGAATGGGGCTCCAGGCTCCGGAGACCATCCGGAAGATCTTTCTCTCGTGGTTCACTCCCCAGATTCCTGCTGGGCCCACAGTGACGTGTTTGAGAGATCCTGGGATGCGGATCCAGGAATCCCGCAGCCTGGTGTATACAGCACCAGTGCGATTCACTCCAAACACCATCCCAACACCCGCATCAATCTGCTTCAGAACTCCAGCAATGTCCTTACATCGTGTCGCTGGAGAGAGAGAGAAAACAGGGCAACGTTAAAACTGAAATTCCACATTCCCAACTGAACCCCTCCCCCAGTCACATATCCACACACTGACTCTCCCCCTACCTGTCCAACTCCCACACTCACTCTCTGTTTATCTGTCTTTCCACTTATATCCCTCGCTCTCTCTTTCTCTCTCTCTCACTCTTTCTGCCTCTCTCTCCCTCTCTGTCTCTCACTCTCTCTGGCTCTCTCTCGCTCTGTCACTCTCTCTCTCTCTCCGGCGCTCTCTCTCTGTCTCTGTCTCTCTCTCTCTTTCTGCCTCTCTCTCTCTCTGTCTCTCTCTCTCTCTTTCTGCCTCTTTCTCTCTCCTCTCTCTCTTTCTGTCGCTCTCTCTCTCTCTCTGTCTCTCTCTGTCTCTGTCTCTCTCTGCCTCTGTCTCTCTCTGGCGCTCTCTCTCTGTCTCTCTCTGTCTCTGTCTCTGTCTCTCTCTGGCGCTCTCTCTCTGTCTCTCTCTCTCTCTGTCTCTGGCGCTCTCTCTCTGGCGCTCTCTCTCTCTCTCTCTCTCTCTGGCGCTCTCTCTCTCTCTCTCTGGCACTCTCTCTCTGGCGCTCTCTCTCTCTCTGTGGCGCTCTCTCTCTCTGTCTCTGGCACTCTCTCTCTCTGGCGCTCTCTCTCTCTTCCTGCCTCTCTCTCTCTCCTCTCTTTCTCTCTCTGTCTCTCTCTCTCTCTGTCTCTCTGAACAAAACAACAAAGAACAAAGAAAATTACAGAACAGGAAGAGGCCCTTCGGCCCTCCAAGCCTGTACTGACCATGCTGGATTAAAACTCCCTACCCTTCCGGGGACCATATCCCTCTATTCCCATCCTATTCATGGATTTGTCCAGATGCCCCTTAAAACTCACTATCGTCTCCGCTTCCACTCCCTCCCCCCGGCAGCGAGTTCCAGACACCCACCCCCCTCTGTGTAAAAAGTCTGCCTCGTACATCTCCTGTAAATCTTGCCCCTCGCACCTTAAACCTGTGCCCCCCCCCCCAGTAATTAACTCTTCCACCCTGGGAAAAAGCTTCAGACTATCCACTCTGTCCGTGCCTCTCATCATCTTGTAGATTTCTATCAGGTCTCCCCTCAACCTCCAGTGAGAACAAACCAAGTTTCTCCAACCTCTCCTCATAGCTAATGCCCTCCATACCAGGCAACATCCTGGTAAATCTTTTCTGTACCCTCTCCAAAGCCTCCACATCCTTCTGGTAGTGTGGTGACCAGAATTGAACGCAATATTCCAAGTGCAGCCTAACTAAGGTTCTATAAAGTGTCAACATGACTTGCCAATTTTTAAACTCAGTGCCCCAGCCGATGAAGGTAAGCATGCCGTATGCCTTCTTGACTACCTTCTCCACCTGCATTGCCACTTTCAGTAACCTGTGTACCTGTACACCCAGATCCCTCTGCCTATCAATACTCTTCAGGGTTCTGCCATTTACTGTATATTTCCTATCTGTATTCGACCTTCCAAAATACATTACCTCACATTTGTCCGGATTAAACTCCATCTGCCATCTCTCTGCCCAAATCTCCAACTGATCTATATCCTGCTGTATCCTCTGATGGTTCTCATCGCTATCCACAAATCCACCAACCTTTGTGTCGTCCGCAAACTTACTCATCAAACCAGTTACATTTTCCTCCAAATCATTTATATATATTACAAACAGCAAAGGTCCCAGCACTGATCCCTGAGTAACACCACTTGTCACAGCCCTCCATTCAGAAACACACCCTTCCACTGCTACCCTCTGTCTTCTTTGACCGAGCCAGTTTTGTACCCACTTTGCCAGCTCACCTCTGATCCCATGTGCCTTCACCTTCTGCACCAGTCTGCCATGAGGGACCTTGTCAAAGGCCTTACTGAAGTCCATGTAGACAACATCCACTGCCCTACCCTCATCAATCATCTTCGTCACTTCCTCGAAACACTCGATCAAGTCCGTGAGACACGACCTCCCCTTCACAAAACCATGTTGCCTCTCACTAATACATCCACTTATTTCCAAGTGGGAATAAATCCTGTCTCAAAGAATCCTCTCCAATAATTTCCCTACCACTGATACAAGGCTCACCAGCCTGTAATTCCCTGGATTATTCTTGCTACCCTTCTTAAACAAAGGAACAATATTGGCTATTCTCCGATCCTCTGGGGCTTATGTTTCTCTCTCTCTCTGTATCTCTCTTTGTCTCCCTCTCTCTCTCATTCTGTCTCCCCTCCTCTCTGTTTTGTCTTTCTAACTCTCGTCTCTCTCTCACACTCTCGCAAGCGGATAAGAAATGTAACACTTGATACTTCCAGACAGACTGAGGCAGAGGGTCAGGAATCAGGGGCTGTGGAAGGATGTCTTTGGGTCTGAGTAACAGAATCAGGGATAATGTGCAGAGAATGTGAGGATTTGATTTGATTTATTATTGTCACGTGTATTAACATACAGTGAAAAGTATTGTTTCTTGCACGCTATATAGATAAAACATACTGTTCATAAAGAAGGAAGTGAGAGAGAGCAGTGTTACAGTCCTAGCCGGATGGAGAGAAAGATCAACTTAATGCGAGGTAGGTCCATTCAAAAGTCTGACAGCAGCAGGGAAGAAGCTGTTCTTGAGCCAGTTGGCTCAGACTTTTGTATCTTTTTCCCGACGGATAAGGTGGAAGAGAGAATGTCCGGGATGCGTGGGGTCCTTAATTATGCTGGCTGCTTTTCCCGAGGCAGCGGGAAGTGTAGACAGAGTCAGTGGATGGGAGGCTGGTTTGTGTGATGGATTGGGCGACATTCACCACCCTTTGTAGTTCCTTGTGGTCTTGGGCAGAGCAGGAGCCCAGACCGAGCTGTGATACAACCAGAAAGAATACTTTCTACGGGGCATCTGTAAAAGTTGGTGAGAGTCAGAGCGGACAGTCTGAGTTTACAAGACAGGATGGAGAGTGGGAACTGGAATTCGGGATGCAGAAGGGACAGGTTTGACGCTGGAAGCTATTGAAGGGAGGGATGTGGCAGAAATGGAGTTAATTTAAAGATTTTTCACTTACCGTTACTAAAAGCAAGAAGAGACAATGTGAAGGTGAGAAGAGCCTTCATTTCCCCTCTCGGTCCTGTGTCTGTCCCGTCTCCCACAGGATTCAGAGCTGCAGAGACTGAGGGAGTAAAACACCAGGGTTAAGTTGATTTATTAGTGTCGCAAGCAAGCTTTCGGCAGCACAGTGACACAATGGTTAGCACCGCTGTCTCCCAGCGCCAGGGACTCCGGTTCGATCCCAGCCTGGGGTCACTGACTGTGCGGAGTCTGCACCTTCTCCCCATGTCTGCGTGGGTTTCCTCCAGGTGCTCCGGTTTCCTCCCACACTCCAAAATACGTGCTTCCTTCTGGGAGATAGGTGCCCCTTCCCTCCCCCTCCGTCACCTCTATTCCACTCCCTGCCCCAGGCACCCCAGGCAGGAGGGGACGGCCACTCGGATCCCTCAGGCCTGTGACAGACTGTCTCCCCGCCTCGTTTCCCCAATGCTGCCCCCCCTCCCGTAGGCCCCACTCACCCTCGCAGCTCTCGCGGCCTCCTCCAGCTCTTCCTCGCTCGCTCTCTCTCTCCCTCTTCACACCGAAGATACAACTTTTATTTTGGAGAACTGTCCAGTCACAGGGCAGGGATTGGCAGCTCAACCCCGCCCTCTCCTGGCCCCGCCCCTCCCCCCCTCACCCCCCTCGGCCCTCCTCCCCCCCTCACCCCCCTCGGCCCTCCATCCCCCTCTCAGCCCCCTCGGCCCTCCTCCCTCCTCACCTCCCTCGGCTCTCCTCCCCCCCTCAGCCCTCCGCCCCCCCCTCACCCCCCTCGGCCCTCCTCCCCAACTCACCTCCCTCGGCCCTCCTCCCCCTCTCACCCCCCTCAGCCCTCCTCACCCCCTCACCTCCCTCGGCTCTCCTCCCCCCCTCGGCCCTCCTCCCCCTCTCACCCCCCTCGGCCCTCCTCCCCCTCTCACCCCCCTCGGCCCTCCTCCCCCTCGGCCCTCTGCCCCCCTCTCACCCCCCTCGGCCCTCCTCCCCCTCTCACCCCCCTCGGCCCTCCTCCCCCTCTCACCCCCCTCGGCCCTCCTCCCCCTCGGCCCTCTGCCCCCCTCTCACCCCCCTCGGCCCTCCTCCCCCTCTCACCCCCCTCGGCCCTCCTCCCCCTCGGCCCTCTGCCCCCCTCTCACCCCCCTCGGCCCTCCTCCCCATCTCACCCCCCTCGGCCCTCCTCCCCCTCTCACCCCCCTCGGCCCTCCTCCCCCTCTCACCTCCCTCGGCCCTCCTCCCCCTCGGCCCTCTGCCCCCCTCTCACCCCCCTCGGCCCTCCTCTTGTTGAAGCTGACCGAGGGATAAGATGATACAAATTTTCAGAGTTCCGTTCCCCAATCGCCATGACAACTATCAAACACGTCAAGCGAAAGCGGGTAGGATTACCTCGATAACTTTGTGTCAAAGATTATACGTTCCCAGTCAGTTGGGCTCAGCAGAAAGTGAACAGAAACTGCTTTGTCAATCGCTCCCACTCTCTGATACATTGATACCAACAGTGAGCAGAATTCTGTGTCCGAGTGTTTCTGGAACTGGGAATGTGTGAATGTCTTCCCCGCAAGTAACCCAGACACTGTTACTCTGTATCTAACCCTGTGCTGTACCTGTCCTGGGAGTGTTTGATGGGGGACGGTGTAGAGGGAGCTTTACTCTGTATCTAACCCCGTGCTGTACCTGTCCTGGGAGTGTTTGATGGGGGACAGTGTAGAGGGAGCTTTACTCTGTATCTAACCCCATGCTGTACCTGTCCTGGGAGTGTTTGATGGGGGACGGTGTAGAGGGAGCTTTACTCTGTATCTAACCCTGTGCTGTACCTGTCCTGGGAGTGTTTGATGGGGGACGGTGTAGAGGGAGCTTTACTCTGTATCTAACCCTGTGCTGTACCTGTCCTGGGAGTGTTTGATGGGGGACAGTGTAGAGGGAGCTTTACTCTGTATCTAACCCCGTGCTGTACCTGTCCTGGGAGTGTTTGATGGGGGACGGTGTAGAGGGAGCTTTACTCTGTATCTAACCCCGTGCTGTACCTGTCCTGGGAGTGTTTGATGGGGGACGGTGTAGAGGGAGCTTTACTCTGTATCTAACCCCGTGCTGTACCTGTCCTGGGAGTGTTGATGGGGGACAGTGTAGAGGGAGCTTTACTCTGTATCTAACCCCGTGCTGTACCTGTCCTGGGAGTGTTTGATGGGGACAGTGTAGAGGGAGCTTTACTCTGCATCTAACCCCGTGCTGTACCTGTCCTGGGAGTGTTTGATGGGGGACAGTGTAGAGGGAGCTTTACTCTGTATCTAACCCCGTGCTGTACCTGTCCTGGGAGTGTTTGATGGGGGACGGTGTAGAGGGAGCTTTACTCTGTATCTAACCCCATGCTGTACCTGTCCTGGGAGTGTTTGATGGGGGACGGTGTAGAGGGAGCTTTACTCTGTATCTAACCCCGTGCTGTACCTGTCCTGGGAGTGTTTGATGGGGGACAGTGTAGAGGGAGCTTTACTCTGTATCTAACCCCGTGCTGTACCTGTCCTGGGAGTGTTTGATGGGGGACGGTGTAGAGGGAGCTTTACTCTGTATCTAACCCCGTGCTGTACCTGTCCTGGGAGTGTTTGATGGGGGACAGTGTAGAGGGAGCTTTACTCTGTATCTAACCCCGTGCTGTACCTGTCCTGGGAGTGTTGATGGGGGACAGTGTAGAGGGAGCTTTACTCTGTATCTAACCCCGTGCTGTACCTGTCCTGGGAGTGTTTGATGGGGACAGTGTAGAGGGAGCTTTACTCTGCATCTAACCCCGTGCTGTACCTGTCCTGGGAGTGTTTGATGGGGGACAGTGTAGAGGGAGCTTTACTCTGTATCTAACCCCGTGCTGTACCTGTCCTGGGAGTGTTTGATGGGGGACGGTGTAGAGGGAGCTTTACTCTGTATCTAACCCCATGCTGTACCTGTCCTGGGAGTGTTTGATGGGGGACGGTGTAGAGGGAGCTTTACTCTGTATCTAACCCCGTGCTGTACCTGTCCTGGGAGTGTTTGATGGGGGACAGTGTAGAGGGAGCTTTACTCTGTATCTAACCCCGTGCTGTACCTGTCCTGGGAGTGTTTGATGGGGGACGGTGTAGAGGGAGCTTTACTCTGTATCTAACCCCGTGCTGTACCTGTCCTGGGAGTGTTTGATGGGGGACAGTGTAGAGGGAGCTTTACTCTGTATCTAACCCCGTGCTGTACCTGTCCTGGGAGTGTTTGATGGGGACAGTGTAGAGGGAGCTTTACTCTGCATCTAACCCCGTGCTGTACCTGTCCTGGGAGTGTTTGATGGGGACAGTGTAGAGGGAGCTTTACTCTGTATCTAACCCCGTGCTGTACCTGTCCTGGGTGTGTTTGATGGGGACAGTGTAGAGGGAGCTTTACTCTGTATCTAACCCCGCGCTGTACCTGTCCTGGGAGTGTTTGATGGGGACAGTGTAGAGGGAGCTTTACTCTGTATCTAACCCCGTGCTGTACCTGTCCTGGGAGTGTTTGATGGGGATAGTGTAGAGGGAGATTTACTCTGTATCTGACCCCGTGCTGTACCTGTCCTGGGAGTGTTTGATGGGGGACAGTGTAGAGGGAGCTTTACTCTGTATCTAACCCCGTGCTGTCCCTGTCCTGGGAGTGTTTGATGGGGACGGTGTAGAGGGAGCTTTACTCTGTATCTAACCCCGTGCTGTACCTGTCCTGGGAGTGTTTGATGGGGGACAGTGTAGAGGGAGATTTACTCTGTATCTAACCCCATGCTGTACCTGTCCTGGGAGTGTTTGATGGGGGACAGTGTAGAGGGAGCTTTACTCTGTATCTAACCCCGTGCTGTCCCTGTCCTGGGAGTGTTTGATGGGGACGGTGTAGAGGGAGCTTTACTCTGTATCTAACCCCGTGCTGTACCTGTCCTGGGAGTGTTTGATGGGGGACAGTGTAGAGGGAGATTTACTCTGTATCTAACCCCGTGCTGTCCATGTCGTGGGAGTGTTTGATGGGGGACAGTGTAGAGAGAGCTTTACTCTGTATTTAGTCACCGTCTGAGTATCACCTACCTGGGGGGCTCGAATAGATGATCATTTTTCTGAGTGTGTTTATGTTTGAAGTATTTTATAAATGAGAACTGTCACAAGCTCACTGGGAATGGGCTTTTTGAAATCAAAACTAATGCCAGTCAGAATTAGTTGAAACGTGAATTCTTCCCACTTTGCAGGCAGTTTAATACAAATGTGGTTTTTCTCTCTGTGACTATTATTTCAACGTCTCAACTTTTTGAGACATTTTGGAGGTATCTTGGTGTTTCAGACACTTCCGAGCAGAGACGCAATTTCAGGAAATATTCGCTACAACGCCACACGAGGAACTTGAGATAAAAAGTTTAAGCTCATGGAATAAAGGGGTCAGTGAGAATGTGAATACAAAAGTATCAGAAGCAGTGTGTCATGGTAACTGGACACTTTTTCGCGACGGTGGAAAGTTTTATAGTGGCGTTTCTGGTGTTATTGAGAACCAGTACTTTCCCTGATTTAATGATTTGGATTTTGGAGTGCAAGGGAGATAATTTCAAAATTCCAGGCTGACAACAAACTAGGGGAGCATTATAAACAGCGTGGAGGACAGTGTAGAGTGTCGAAAGGACATAGAGATGGTGGGGGAGTGGGCAGAGAGGAGGCAAATGCAGTTTAGTACAGAGAAGTGTGAGATGATTTGTTTTGGTAGGAAAAACATGGAGAGACAAAAAAATGAGGTAAAATTCAGAAGGGGTGCAGGAACAGACATAGCTTGATGTGTCTGTGCAGAGATCATTGAAGGTGGTAGGATAGCTGGAGAGAGCAGTTAATAAAGGAAATAGGATCCTGGGTTTTATTAATAGGGACACAGAATTTTATTTATTCATTTATTAATGTCACAAGTCAGCTTACATTAACACTGCAATGAAGTTTACTGTGAAAATCCCACACTCCGGTGCCTGTTCGGGTACACTGAGGGAGAATTTAGCACAGCCGATGCACCCAAACCAGCACATCTTTCAGACTGTGGGAGGAAACTGGAGGAAACCCACGCAGGCACGGGGAGAACATGCAGACTCTGCACAGACAGTGAGCCAAGCTCGGAATGGAACCTGGATCCCTGGCGCTGTGGGGCAGCAGTGCTAACCCGCTGTGCCACCGTGCTACCCAAGAGTACAAGAGCAAGGCGGTTACGCTGAACTTAACGCAAGTTAGACCTCAGCTGGAATACTGTGTACAGTTCTGGGCACCACAGAACGTGAATGCATTGGAGAGAGGAAGAGGTTTACAAGAACAGTTCCTGGGATGAGAAACTTCAGTTAGGAGGATAGATTGGAAGGGCTGCAACTGAAAAGGGGCAGTGAAGAAGGTAAATGGTACGTTAGCCTTCATAGCGAGGGAATTTGAGTATAGGGATAGGGATGTTTTGCTACAATTGTACAGGGTGTTGGTGAGGCCATACCTGGAGTATTGTGTGCAGTTTTGGGCTCCTTATCTGAGGAAGGATGTCCTTGCTATAGAGGGAGTACAGCGAAAGTTTACCAGGCTAATTCCTGGGATGGCAGCTCTGTCATATGAGGAGAGACTGAGTCGGTGAGGATTATATTCACTGGAATTTAGAAGAGTGAGAGGGAATTTCATAGAAACTTGTAAAATTCTAAGAGGGTTAGAGAGGGTGGATTCAGAAAGAATGTTCCCGATGGTGGGGGAGTCTAGAAATAGGGGTCGTAGTTTGAGGATAAGGGGTAAATCTTTGAGAACTGAGGTGAGGAGAAATTTCTTCACCCAGAGAATGGTCAATGTGTGGAATTCAGTCCCACAGAAAGTAACTGAGGCTAAAATGTTGTGTAATTTCAAGAAGAAATTAGATGTAGCTCTTGGGGCTAAAGGGAATAAGGGGTGGGGGGGGAGAGAAGGGTGGATCAGGATATTGAATTTGATAATCAGCCATGATCAGAATGAATGGTAGAACAGGCTCGAAGGGCCGAATGGCCTGTTCCAGTTTCGATGTTCTCCTTGGAAAGCAGGAAGCTGAGGGGAGTTTCGATCGGGGTGTTCTGAGTCACAAGGGGTCTGAATAGAAGAGACGGGGAGAAACTGTTCCCACTCGTAAAAGGATGGAGAATGAGAGGGCGTGGATTCCGAGTGATTTACAAAGAAAGCAAGTGTGAGATGAGAGAGATATTTCTTACCCAGCGAGCGATGGGATCCTGGAACGTGCAGCCGGGCAGTGTGCTGGAGGCTGGTTCAATCGAGAGGAATCGGATGATGATTGGGAATGAATGAATGTGTAGGGGGTACAGTGGGGGGGGAAAGGCAGGAGAAAGGACCAGGATGGCCTAAATGTCTCCTTGTGAGCCAGAACGATGCGAGATTCTCCCCACGGGGGCAGGTTACTGACACAACCATCGGAAGAAGGACGGAGTGATCGGGATTCCCTCACCCAGAACTTGCTCGTGTTTGGGTCTTCTCATCTCAGCTGTTCAGCTGCCAAAGCCATCACACACTGCAAACCCGCCTGTTTACAACACACACCGTTCACAACTCACACAAACTACAACACGGAACCCTTTCCCATTCATATCCAAATCCCTCCTCACACCTCCTCCATCTCTGTAACCTCCTCCAGCCCCTCCAACCCTCCCTATCTCTGTAACCTCCTCCAGCCCCTACACCCCTCCCTATCTCTGTAACCTCCTCCAGCCCCTCCAACCCTCCCTATCTCTGTAATCTCCTCCAGCCCCTCCAACTCTCCCTATCTCTGTAACCTCCTCCAGCCCCTACACCCCTCCCTATCTCTGTAACCTCCTCCAGCCTCTACACCCCTCCCTATCTCTGTAACCTCCTCCAGCCTCTACACCCCTCCCTATCTCTGTAACCTCCTCCAGCCCCTACACCCTCCCTATCTCTGTAACCTCCTCCAGCCCCTACACCCCTCCCTATCTCTGTAACCTCCTCCAGACCCAACTCCCCTCCCTATCTCTGTAACCTCCTCCAGCCCCTCCAACTCTCCCTATCTCTGTAACCTCCTCCAGCCCCTACACCCCTCCCTATCTCTGTAACCTCCTCCAGCCCCTACACCCCTCCCTATCTCTGTAACCTCCTCCAGCCCCTACACCCCTCCCTATCTCTGTAACCTCCTCCAGCCCCAACTCCCCTCCCTATCTCTGTAACCTCCTCCAGCCCCTCCAACTCTCCCTATCTCTGTAACCTCCTCCAGCCCCTCCAACCCTCCCTATCTCTGTAACCTCCTCCAGCCTCTACACCCCTCCCTATCTCTGTAACCTCCTCCAGCCTCTACACCCCTCCCTATCTCTGTAACCTCCTCCAGCCCCTACACCCTCCCTATCTCTGTAACCTCCTCCAGCCTCTACACCCCTCCCTATCTCTGTAACCTCCTCCAGCCTCTACAACCCTCCCTATCTCTGTAACCTCCTCCAGCCTCTACACCCCTCCCTATCTCTGTAACCTCCTCCAGCCCCTACACCCCTCCCTATCTCTGTAACCTCCTCCAGCCCCAACACCCCTCCCTATCTCTGTAACCTCCTCCAGCCCCTACACCCCTCCCTATCTCTGTAACCTCCTCCAGCCCCAACTCCCCTCCCTATCTCTGTAACCTCCTCCAGCCCCTACACCCCTCCCTATCTCTGTAACCTCCTCCAGCCTCTACACCCCTCCCTATCTCTGTAACCTCCTCCAGCCCCTACACCCCTCCCTATCTCTGTAACCTCCTCCAGCCCCTACACCCCTCCCTATCTCTGTAACCTCCTCCAGCCCCTACACCCCTCCCTATCTCTGTAACCTCCTCCAGCCCCTGCACCCCTCCCTATCTCTGTAACCTCCTCCAGCCTCTACACCCCTCCCTATCTCTGTAAGCTCCTCCAGCCCCTACACCCCTCCCTATCTCTGTAACCTCCTCCAGCCCCTACACCCCTCCCTATCTCTGTAACCTCCTCCAGCCCCTACACCCCTCCCTATCTCTGTAACCTCCTCCAGCCCCTACACCCCTCCCTATCTCTGTAACCTCCTCCAGCCCCTACACCCCTCCCTATCTCTGTAACCTCCTCCAGCCCCTACACCCCTCTCTATCTCTGTAACCTCCTCCAGCCCCTACACCCCTCCCTATCTCTGTAACCTCCTCCAGCCCCTACACCCCTCCCTATCTCTGTAACCTCCTCCAGCCCCTACACCCCTCCCTATCTCTGTAACCTCCTCCAGCCCCTACACCCCTCCCTATCTCTGTAACCTCCTCCAGCCCCTACACCCCTCCCTATCTCTGTAACCTCCTCCAGCCCCTACACCCCCTCCCTATCTCTGTAACCTTCTCCAGCCCCAACACCCCTCCCTATCTCTGTAACCTCCTCCAGTCCCTACACCCCTCCCTATCTCTGTAATCTCCTCCAGTCCCTACAACCCTCCCTATCTCTGTAACCTCCTCCAGCCCCTACACCCCTCCCTATCTCTGTAACCTCCTCCAGTCACTACACCCCTCCCTATCTCTGTAATCTCCTCCAGCCCCTACACCCCTCCCTATCTCTGTAATCTCCTCCAGCCCCTACACCCCTCCCTATCTCTGTTACCTCCTCCAGCCCCAACACCCCTCCCTATCTCTGTAACCTCCTCCAGCCCCAACACCCCTCCCTATCTCTGTAACCTCCTCCAGCCCCTACACCCCTCCCTATCTCTGTAACCTCCTCCAGCCCCAAAACCCCTCCCTATCTCTGTAACCTCCTCCAGTCCCTACAACCCTCCCTATCTCTGTAACCTCCTCCAGTCCCTACACCCCTCCCTATCTCTGTAACCTCCTCCAGCCCCAACACCCCTCCCTATCTCTGTAACCTCCTCCAGCCCCTACACCCCTCCCTATCTCTGTAACCTCCTCCAGCCCCTACACCCCTCCCTATCTCTGTAACCTCCTCCAGCCCCTACACCCCCTCCCTATCTCTGTAACCTTCTCCAGCCCCAACACCCCTCCCTATCTCTGTAACCTCCTCCAGTCCCTACACCCCTCCCTATCTCTGTAATCTCCTCCAGTCCCTACAACCCTCCCTATCTCTGTAACCTCCTCCAGCCCCTACACCCCTCCCTATCTCTGTAACCTCCTCCAGTCACTACACCCCTCCCTATCTCTGTAATCTCCTCCAGCCCCTACACCCCTCCCTATCTCTGTAATCTCCTCCAGCCCCTACACCCCTCCCTATCTCTGTTACCTCCTCCAGCCCCAACACCCCTCCCTATCTCTGTAACCTCCTCCAGCCCCAACACCCCTCCCTATCTCTGTAACCTCCTCCAGCCCCTACACCCCTCCCTATCTCTGTAACCTCCTCCAGCCCCAAAACCCCTCCCTATCTCTGTAACCTCCTCCAGTCCCTACAACCCTCCCTATCTCTGTAACCTCCTCCAGTCCCTACACCCCTCCCTATCTCTGTAACCTCCTCCAGCCCCTACACCCCTCCCTATCTCTGTAACCTCCTCCAGCCCCAACACCCCTCCCTATCTCTGTAACCTCCTCCAGTCCCTACACCCCTCCCTATCTCTGTAACCTCCTCCAGCCCCTACACCCCTCCCTATCTCTGTAACCTCCTCCAATTCCGGCCTGTTGAACATTCCCCGATTCCCATCGCTCCGCCATTGGCGGCCGTGCCTTCAGCTGCCTGGAAGGGGCCTGAGCTCTGGAATTCCTTCCCTCCCTCTCTCTCCCTCTCCCTCTCTCTCTCTCCTGTTTTAAAGTGTACCTTAAAAACCAACTCCTTTGCCCGAGTTTCTGGTCACCCCCTGATGCTAACGTCTCCCCCTGTGGTTCAGGGATGTTTTGTGATGATTGATGGAAGTTGTTATATAAATGTAAGCTGTTGTTGTGTTACAAGGCCGCACACGCCTCATGTGGCCCTTGTCGAGTCCTGGAGAAAACACTTGCCCTCTGTGTCTTCTCTGATTCACATTGATGGAGCTGGCTGAGTGTGAGCCTGTCATTGCTATTGCTGACAGCAGCCAGCAGGTGGTGGTGTCGCTCCACTCGCTTTCCCAACTTTCCCATTTCCCCATCCGCAGAGATCATTCCCCAACATTGAGACACATCTGTCCCATAGTGCCTTTGACAGTGCGGCACTCCCTCAGTACTGACCCTCTGACAGTGCGGCACTCCCTCAGCACTGACCCTCTGACAGTGCGGCACTCCCTCAGTACTGACCCTCTGACAGTGCGGCACTCCCTCAGTACTGACCCTCTGACAGTGCGGCACTCCCTCAGTACTGACCCTCTGACAGTGCGGCACTCCCTCAGCACTGACCCTCTGACAGTGCGGCACTCCCTCAGCACTGACCCTCTGACAGTGCGGCACTCCCTCAGCACTGACCCTCTGACAGTGCGGCACTCCCTCAGTACTGACCCTCTGACAGTGCGGCACTCCCTCAGTACTGACCCTCTGACAGTGCGGCACTCCCTCAGTACTGACCCTCTGACAGTGCGGCACTCCCTCAGCACTGACCCTCTGACAGTGCGGCACTCCCTCAGTACTGACCCTCTGACAGTGCGGCACTCCCTCAGCACTGACCCTCTGACAGTGCGGCACTCCCTCAGCACTGACCCTCTGACAGTGCGGCACTCCCTCAGTACTGACCCTCTGACAGTGCGGCACTCCCTCAGTACTGACCCTCTGACAGTGCGGCACTCCCTCAGTACTGACCCTCTGACAGTGCGGCACTCCCTCAGTACTGACCCTCTGACAGTGCGGCACTCCCTCAGTACTGACCCTCTGACAGTGCGGCACTCCCTCAGCGCTGACCCTCTGACAGTGCGGCACTCCCTCAGCGCTGACCCTCTGACAGTGCGGCACTCCCTCAGCGCTGACCCTCTGACAGTGCGGCACTCCCTCAGCACTGACCCTCTGACAGTGCGGCACTCCCTCAGCACTGACCCTCTGACAGTGCGGCACTCCCTCAGCACCGACCCTCTGACAGTGCGGCACTCCCTCAGCACTGACCCTCTGACAGTGCGGCACTCCCTCAGTACTGACCCTCTGACAGTGCGGCACTCCCTCAGTACTGGCCCTCTGACAGTGCGGCACTCCCTCAGTACTGACCCTCTGACAGTGCGGCACTCCCTCAGCACTGACCCTCTGACAGTGCGGCACTCCCTCAGCACTGACCCTCTGACAGTGCGGCACTCCCTCAGCACTGACCCTCTGACAGTGCGGCACTCCCTCAGCACTGACCCTCTGACAGTTCCTCCTCCAGCCCCTGATCTCTTCCTATTCCATAACCCTCTGCTCCGAACCAGGTTTAGGGATTGGTCTGGAATTTTGTTAATGAATTGTCTAGAGTTTGAAATAATTGAAACTTGTGCAAAAGATTTTTATTTTACAAAGTGCAAGAGTTTACTCAGTACACCAACTTATAATGCCGAGCAGAGATTTATCCCTTTCCTGACTATGTTTGATGGAAACACAGGCCTCTGATCTAAATAGTGTTCTCTGCTTCTTATGCCTCTGTTGTACATAGGCCTCATGCTTGCACAGGCCTCAGGCTACACAGGTCTCAGGCCTACACAAGTCTTGAGCCCACACAGCCCTCAGGACTACAGAACTCTCAAGCCTACAGAGCCCTACGGCCTACACAGGCCTCAGGCCTATGCAGCGCTCAGTGCTATAGAACCCTTGGGCCTACTCAGTCCTTGGGCCTACAGAGCTCTCGGGCCTGCACAAGTTGAGGCCTACGCAATCCTCAGGCCTACGCAGGCCTTGGGATGCACAGGCCTCGGGCCTGCACAGGCCCCGTCCTAACCCTGGGTCAGAAAATCAGCAGGAAGTCAGGGCAGGAATAACGGTGGGAGGGTACGTGGGGGTACGAGGGGGTGGGGAGAGAGGTAGTTGATGGAGGTAGTGTTATGGGGGAGAGAGGGAAGTCGGGGCAGGGGGGTGGGGGGCAGGCAGTAAGAGCAGAGGTAGTGAAGAGGCGGATGCGCCGTCTCCCAGGATTCCTGAGCGGATACTGAGAACATCTCAATGCTCAGTCGGCTGTACAAATGTAGTAAAAATAAATAGCTTATCAAATATGTAAAAATTGGTAGTAGCAAAATATAAAACGATATCTTAGAGTTGGAATATTCACATCTTTGTAAACTGTACTTCTTTAGAAGAAGGAGTGAGTGGATCCGTTCCCAGCTAACGGGAGACACTCTTGGAATCTGATCCAGTTGCCGAGTGTATCCCAGTCATCTTCCTGATCCACAGGCTCCCCAGTCTCCTGGTGAGGTAGTTGTAGCTGGGGGAGAGAGAATTCAGCGATCAGATCCCCGCCTTGATATATCTCGATGCTAACCCGGTCTCTCGGGGACCCAGCTGTGAGGTAGGCCGCTCCCCACCCCCTGTGCCCACCCCCCACCCACCTCCACCCCAGCCCCCGCGCTTCGCAAATTCCCTCTCCGTCTGAATGTCGGTCTCAGTCATCAGACCAGGATCCACCGTGACGGCCTCCCCGTACTCCGAGTGGTGCCTCCTTTCGAGGAGTTACCCAGCTGCCCTTTACGGGCTGGACGGCAGGCGACGCCAGTCTCCCGTCAACGCTCGCGGGTGTCACGGGCTGCCTTGCGCTTTCCTGACGCCAGCACCACAGGACATTAATCTCTAACTGGCCGGGTGGCGATCTATTCAAAAGAAACTTTCGAAGGAAAGCAGGCTCCGACTCGCGACGGCTGCCACAGGTCACCTGACGAGCGAGCCATGTTCCCAGTGTGGCTTACAATTAAGTTGAAGGTTAAAGTTTATTTAGTCGCGTCACAAGTGGGCTTATGTTACTGTGAAGAATCCCCCAGTCGCCACACTCCGGCGCCTGTTCGGGTACATTGAGGGAGAATTTAGCACGGCCAATACACATCTTTCGGACTGAGGTAGGAAACCGGGGCATCCGGAGGAAACCCACACAGACAGTGACCCAGGCTGGGAATTAAACCTCGGTCCCTGGCAGTGTGAGGCAGCAGTGCTAAGCGCTGGGGTTCTGCTAACACACAACAGAAACCGAACTCTGTACATTTACATTTCCTTCCTTGTTACTACTTTCGAAAATGTTTAAGCTGGACCTTTCTTCCACAAAAAACAAGAGTCATTTTCTCAATTCTGGGAGTGTCTCCGAGTGAGCCACTAACTCCAGTTGTTCGGGTCCATTTTAAACCGTGCTTCAGGGATAACATTTGTATTTGATAAGCTGGCCATGCTATCAGAGTCACCGAGATCTCCTTTCAGATATAATGTTCACTAAATCCCAGTCACTGGCTCCACATCGATCCGGAGGTCTTTGTGGAGGAGGAGGGTGACCTGACCTGGACTATCCCACCGTTCCCTGTTACATTCCTGTTCTTCCTCTCCCAGAGGAGAAGCCGGTTCAGTTCAGGACACTCGGCCCATCGAATCCCAACACAACCAACACTTCATCACCTCCCACACTGACACACACGTATACACACACACACTGACACACACGTATACACACACACACTTACACACACGTATACACACACACACTTACACACACGTATACACACACACACTTACACACACGTATACACACACACACTTACACACACGTATACACACACACACTCTCACACACGTATACACACACACACCTACACACACGTATACACACACACACTGACACACACGTATACACACACACACTTACACACACGTATACACACACACACTTACACACACGTATACACACACACACTGACACACACGTATACACACACACACTGACACACACGTATACACACACACACTGACACACACGTATACACACACACACTCTCACACACATATACACACACACACTGACACACACGTATACACACACACACTTACACACACGTATACACACACACACTGACACACACATATACACACACACACTGACACACACATATACACACACACACTGACACACACGTATACACACACATACTCTCACACACATATACACACACACACTGACACACACGTATACACACACACACTCTCACACACATATACACACACACACTTACACACACGTATACACACACACACTGACACACACATATACACACACACACTGACACACACATATACACACACACACTTACACACACGTATACACACACACACTGACACACACATATACACACACACACTGACACACACGTATACACACACACACTGACACACACGTATACACACACACACTCTCACACACATATACACACACACACTGACACACACGTATACACACACACACTTACACACACGTATACACACACACACTGACACACACATATACACACACACACTGACACACACATATACACACACACACTGACACACACGTATACACACACACACTCTCACACACATATACACACACACACTGACACACACATATACACACACACACTGACACACACGTATACACACACACACTCTCACACACATATACACACACACACTGACACACACATATACACACACACACTGACACACACGTATACACACACACACTTACACACACGTATACACACACACACTGACACACACATATACACACACACACTGACACACACATATACACACACACACTTACACACACGTATGCACACACACACTGACACACACGTATACACACACTGACACACACGTATACACACACACTGACACACACATATACACACACACACTGACACACACGTATACACACACTTACACACACGTATACACACACACACTGACACACACGTATACACACACTGACACACACGTATACACACACACACTTACACACACGTATACACACACACACTTACACACACACTTACACACACGTATACACACACTGACACACACGTATACACACACACACTTACACACACGTATACACACACACACTTACACACACGTATACACACACACACTTACACACACGTATACACACACACACTTACACACACGTATACACACACACTGACACACACATATACACACACACACTGACACACACGTATACACACACACACTGACACACACGTATACACACACTGACACACACATATACACACACACACTGACACACACGTATGCACACACACACTCTCACACACGTATACACACACACACTGACACACACGTATACACACACACTGACACACACATATACACACACACACTGACACACACGTATGCACACACACACTCTCACACACGTATACACACACACACTGACACACACGTATGCACACACACACTCTCACACACGTATACACACACACACCTACACACACGTATACACACACACACTGACACACACGTATACACACACACACTGACACACACGTATACACACACACACCTACACACACGTATACACACACACACTGACACACACGTATACACACACACACTGACACACACGTATACACACACACTGACACACACGTATACACACACACACTGACACACACGTATGCACACACACACTCTCACACACGTACACACACACACTGACACACACGTATGCACACACACACTCTCACACACGTATACACACACACACCTACACACACGTATATACACACACACTGACACACACGTATACACACACACACTGACACACACGTATACACACACACACCTACACACACATATACACACACACACTGGCACACACATATACACACACACACCTACACACACGTATACACACACACACTGACACACACATATACACACACACCTACACACACGTATACACACACACACTGACACACACGTATACACACACACACTGACACACACGTATACACACACACACCTACACACACATATACACACACACACTGACACACACGTATACACACACACCTACACACACATATACACACACACACCTACACACACATATACACACACACACCTACACACACGTATACACACACACACTGACACACACATATACACACACACACCTACACACACGTATACACACACACACTGACACACACGTATACACACACACACTGACACACACGTATACACACACACACCTACACACACATATACACACACACACTGACACACACGTATACACACACACACTGACACACACGTATACACACACACACCTACACACACATATACACACACACACCTACACACACATATACACACACACACCTACACACACGTATACACACACACACTGACACACACATATACACACACACACCTACACACACGTATACACACACACACTGACACACACGTATACACACACACACTGACACACACGTATACACACACACACCTACACACACATATACACACACACACTGACACACACGTATACACACACACACTTACACACACATATACACATACACACGCTCACATATGTATACACACACTCACAGGCACACACACTCTCAGATACTCACAGACACACGCACGCACACACTCACAGACACACACACTCACATGCACACACACTCACATACACACACACTCACATACACATACACACACTCACATACACACACACACACTCACATACACACACATACTCACACTTTCTCCCTCTCTCACACACACACACACTCATACTCACACATATACTCAATCACACACACACACACGCGCATACACACTCTCGCGCACACACTCTCGCGCGCACACACACTCGCACATGCACACTTGTACACAAACAAACTATCTCCCTCACACACACACAACACACACTCACACACTCACACACTCACACTCACTCACACACTTACACTCACTCACATACACTCACACACACACTCACACACACACTCATACAGTTTCTGGAGTGGGGCATTTGTTTGGATAGTGAGGTTTCGAGGCTGTCTCTTATCTGCTTTGTGTGTTTTTACCCTGGACTGGGCAGTTTGAGGACACATCCCACCCCCGCCAATCCCCAGAGACAACCTCCCGATTCCCGAGAGAGAGAGAGACACAGGGAGACATGGGAAGGGGGGGACAGAGTCTGGCTGCGATGGATGCTGCAGAGAGTCCTCACCCCATGGATATCCTCCACAATGAGCTGTTCGATGGCTTGGATCACACGGCAGATTCGCTGTCCTCTCATCTTTCCAGAGAAGAACCTCTCTCGGGCTCTGAGAGTGTAGTGTATCACCTGAGAACTGGGAAAAACATGAGTGGGATTAACAAAGACTGGGGCCATTCAGAGCAATGCTATCCTTCCTGTGAACTCCCCCACTCCCACCACCCCACAGGGTCAATCCTCCCCCTCCTTTTGCTTTGATATGTTATTGCCACATGTATTAACGTACAGTGAAAAGTATTGTTTCTTGCGCACTGCACAGACAAAGCATACTGTTCATAGAGAAGGAAAGGGTGCAGAATGTAGTGTTACAGTCATAGCGAGGGTGTAGAGAAAGATCAACTTAACGCGAGGTAGGTCCATTCAAAAGTCTGACAGCAGCAGGGAAGAAGCTGTTCTTGAGTCGGTCGGTACGTGACCTCAGACTTTTGTATCTTTTTCCCGATGGAAGAAGGCGGAAGAGAGAATGTCCGGGGTATGTGGGGTCCTTAAATATTCTGGCTGCTTTTCCAAGGCAGTGGAAAGTGTAGACAGAGTCAATGGATGGGAGGCTGGTTTGTGTGATGGATTGGGCTACGTTCAAGACCTTTTGTAGTTCCTTGCAGTCTTGGGCACAGCAGGATCCCAGACCAAGCTGTGATACAACCAGAAAGAATGCTTTCTATGGGGCATCTGTAAAAGTTGGTGGTTCGTAGCGGACATGCCAAATTTCCTTAGTCTTCTGAGAAAGTAGAAGGAACACACTCCTTCTGCCCCTCAATAATATCCCTCCCTGAAGGACAGCGTCCATCCATACTAACTTCACCCATCTCACTACCATCAATCCCTCCCTCACCTCCTCCCACACCTCCGGATCATCCAGCTGCTTATCCCACACTCAGTCCTGGACCAGCAGGAATATCCCACAGCTCAATACCGGGAAGACCGGAGTCATTACCACGTTCCAAACTCTATTCCCTCACTACCAGCTCCGACCCTCTCCCTGCCCCCCCGTTCCTGACCCCGCTGTCACCTTTGACCCTGAGGTGAGTCCCTGATGCCATCATTCTGACCGCCCCCTCTTACCAACCCACCCCCCCAGCCCGCCCCCAACCTCAGCCCTGTCTCAGCTGATCGACTGCTGAAGTCCTCACCCTTGTCAGCCTTAGCTCCAGACTCGACCTTTCCATTGCAGCCCCCCCCCACACATGCTTCACTCCCCCAACGCCCCCCCCAACGCCCCCGTGCCTACCGTTCACCCCCCCCCTCCATTCCATCAACTGCTCAGGAACATTTCTGTAGCCTCCTGTGCTGACTCAGACCACTTCCCCTCACCCCTCCTCCCCCTGTCCGCCAACAGTGCTCATAGAACCTCACACCCCCTCCCTATCTCTGTAACCTCCTCCAGCCCCTACACCCCTCCCTATCTCTGTAACCTCCTCCAGCCCCTACACCCCTCCCTATCTCTGTAACCTCCTCCAGCCCCTACACCCCTCCCTATCTCTGTAACCTCCTCCAGCCCCTACACCCCTCCCTATCTCTGTAACCTCCTCCAGCCCCTACACCCCTCCCTATCTCTGTAACCTCCTCCAGCCCCTACACCCCTCCCTATCTCTGTAACCTCCTCCAGCCCCTTCAATCCTCCCTATCTCTGTAACCTCCTCCAGCCCCTACACCCCTCCCTATCTCTGTAACCTCCTCCAGTCCCTACACCCCTCCCTATCTCTGTAACCTCCTCCAGTCCCTACACCCCTCCCTATCTCTGTAACCTCCTCCAGCCCCTACACCCCTCCCAATCTCTGTAACCTCCTCCAGTCCCTACACCCCTCCCTATCTCTGTAACCTCCTCCAGTCCCTACACCCCTCCCTATCTCTGTAACCTCCTCCAGCCCCTACACCCCTCCCTATCTCTGTAAACTCCTCCAGCCCCTACACCCCTCCCTATCTCTGTAACCTCCTCCAGCCCCTACACCCCTCCCTATCTCTGTAACCTCCTCCAGCCCCTACACCCCTCCCTATCTCTGTAACCTCCTCCAGCCCCTACACCCCTCCCTATCTCTGTAACCTCCTCCAGCCCCTACACCCCTCCCTATCTCTGTAACCTCCTCCAGCCCCTACACCCCTCCCTATCTCTGTAACCTCCTCCAGCCCCTACACCCCTCCCTATCTCTGTAACCTCCTCCAGCCCCTACACCCCTCCCTATCTCTGTAACCTCCTCCAGCCCCTACACCCCTCCCTATCTCTGTAACCTCCTCCTGCCCCTACACCCCTCCCTATCTCTGTAACCTCCTCCAGCCCCTACACCCCTCCCTATCTCTGTAAACTCCTCCAGCCCCTACACCCCTCCCTATCTCTGTAACCTCCTCCAGCCCCTACACCCCTCCGAGATCTCTGCGCTCCTCCTATTCCGGCCTGTTGAACATCCCCCGAATCCCATCGCTCCACCATTGGCGGCCGAGCCTTCAGCTGCCTGGGGGGGCCCAAACTCTGGAGCTCCCTCCCTGAACCCCTCCACTTGCTGGTATCTTTCTGTCTCTCTTTCTCTCCCTCTCTTTCTTTATCTCCCCCCGCCCCCCTCCGCTCTCGCTCTATGTCTGTCTGTCTCTCTCTGTTTCTCTCTCTCTCTCTGTCTCTTTCTCTCTCTCTGTCTCTCTCACTCTCTTTCTGTCTCTCTTTCTCTCTCTCAGCCTCTGTCTCTCTCTCTCTCTCAGTCTCTCTCTCTCTCTCTCAGTCCCTGTCTCTCTCTCTCTCTCAGTCCCTGTCTCTCTCTCTCTCAGTCCCTGTCTCTCTCTCTCTCTCAGTCCCTGTCTCTCTCTCTCTCAGTCCCTGTCTCTCTCTCTCTCTCAGTCCCTGTCTCTCTCTCTCTCTCAGTCCCTGTCTCTCTCTCTCTCTCAGTCCCTGTCTCTCTCTCTCTCTCAGTCTCTGTCTCTCTCTCTCTCTCAGTCCCTGTCTCTCTCTCTCTCTCAGTCCCTGTCTCTCTCTCTCTCTCAGTCCCTGTCTCTCTCTCTCTCTCAGTCCCTGTCTCTCTCTCTCTCTCAGTCCCTGTCTCTCTCTCTCTCTCAGTCCCTGTCTCTCTCTCTCTCAGTCCCTGTCTCTCTCTCTCTCTCTCAGTCCCTGTCTCTCTCTCTCTCTCAGTCCCTGTCTCTCTCTCTCTCAGTCCCTGTCTCTCTCTCTCTCTCAGTCCCTGTCTCTCTCTCTCTCAGTCCCTGTCTCTCTCTCTCTCTCTCAGTCCCTGTCTCTCTCTCTCTCTCAGTCCCTGTCTCTCTCTCTCTCTCAGTCCCTGTCTCTCTCTCTCTCAGTCCCTGTCTCTCTCTCTCTCTCTCAGTCCCTGTCTCTCTCTCTCTCTCAGTCCCTGTCTCTCTCTCTCTCTCAGTCCCTGTCTCTCTCTCTCTCTCTCAGTCCCTGTCTCTCTCTCTCTCAGTCCCTGTCTCTCTCTCTCTCTCAGTCCCTGTCTCTCTCTCTCTCTCAGTCTCTGTCTCTCTCTCTCTCAGTCTCTGTCTCTCTCTCTCTCTCAGTCTCTGTCTCTCTCTCTCTCTCAGTCCCTGTCTCTCTCTCTCTCTCAGTCCCTGTCTCTCTCTCTCTCAGTCTCTGTCTCTCTCTCTCTCTCAGTCTCTGTCTCTCTCTCTCTCTCAGTCCCTGTCTCTCTCTCTCTCTCAGTCCCTGTCTCTCTCTCTCTCTCAGTCCCTGTCTCTCTCTCTCTCTCTCAGTCCCTGTCTCTCTCTCTCTCTCAGTCCCTGTCTCTCTCTCTCTCTCAGTCCCTGTCTCTCTCTCTCTCAGTCCCTGTCTCTCTCTCTCTCTCTCAGTCCCTGTCTCTCTCTCTCTCTCAGTCCCTGTCTCTCTCTCTCTCTCAGTCCCTGTCTCTCTCTCTCTCTCTCTCAGTCCCTGTCTCTCTCTCTCTCAGTCCCTGTCTCTCTCTCTCTCTCAGTCCCTGTCTCTCTCTCTCTCTCAGTCTCTGTCTCTCTCTCTCTCAGTCTCTGTCTCTCTCTCTCTCTCTCAGTCTCTGTCTCTCTCTCTCTCTCAGTCCCTGTCTCTCTCTCTCTCAGTCTCTGTCTCTCTCTCTCTCTCAGTCTCTGTCTCTCTCTCTCTCTCAGTCCCTGTCTCTCTCTCTCTCTCAGTCCCTGTCTCTCTCTCTCTCTCAGTCTCTGTCTCTCTCTCTCAGTCTCTGTCTCTCTCTCTCTCTCAGTCCCTGTCTCTCTCTCTCTCTCAGTCCCTGTCTCTCTCTCAGTCTCTGTCTCTCTCTCTCTCTCAGTCCCTGTCTCTCTCTCTCTCTCAGTCTCTGTCTCTCTCTCTCAGTCTCTGTCTCTCTCTCTCTCTCTCAGTCTCTCTCTCTCAGTCTCTCTCTCTCAGTCTCTCTCTCAGTCTCTCTCTCTCTCTCTCTCTGTCTCTGTATGCCATTGACCGCATGGACTGAGTTTTTGGATGTCCTGACCCGAATATGTACCCCACGGGGTCAGATTCTGCTTCCCCACCCCCTCATTATGGAGAGTCTCAGGGTATTTTACTGCGCCCAGTCCATCAGGCAAACCAGCCTCCCATCCACTGACTCTGTCTACACTTCCCGCTGCCTCGGAAAAAGCAGCCAGAATAATTAAAGACCCCACGCACCCCGGACATTCTCTCTTCCACCTTCTTCCTTCGGGAAAAAGATACAAAAGTCTGAGGCCACATACTGACCGACTCAAGAACAGCTTCTTCCCTGCTGCTGTCAGACTTTTGAACGGACCTACCTCGCATTGAGCTGATCTTTCTCTACACCCTCGCTGTGACTGTAACACCACATTCTGCACCCTCTCCTTTCCTTCTCTATGAACGGTATGCTTTGTCTGTATAGCGCGCAAGAAACAATACTTTTCACCGTATTAGTTAGTTTAGATTAGTTTATTATTAGTGTCACAAGTAGGCTTACATTAACACTGCAATGAAGTTACAGTGAGTTGCCACCCTCTGGCACTCGTTCGAGGGAGAATTTAGCACCTAAGAACATAAGAACATAAGAAATAGGAGCAGGAGTAGGCCATCTAGCCCTTCGAGCCTGCCCCGCCATTCAATAAGATCATGGCTGATCTGTCGTGGCTCAGTTCCACATTCCCGCCCTCTCCCCATAACCCTTAATCCCCTCTCTTATCAAAAACCCATCAACCCGCGTCTTAAAAATATTTAGCGAGGCAGCCTCCACCACTTCAACGGGCAGAGAATTCCAGAGATTCACCACCCTTTGAGTGAAGAAGTTTCTCCACCGTTCAAAAGGTATGACTTCATACTTCTCTATGTTAAATTTTGTCTGCCATGTGCCTGCCCTTGTCACCAGTACATTTATATCCCCTAAAGTCTGTTGATTTCCTCCTCAATGTTTTCCAACTTCTATGACATCTGCAAACATAAGAACATAAGAACATAAGAAATAGGAGCAGGAGTAGGCCATCTAGCCCTTCGAGCCTGCCCCGCCATTCAATAAGATCATGGCTGATCTGTCGTGGCTCAGTTCCACTTTCCCGCCCTCTCCCCATAACCCTTAATCCCCTCTCTTATCAAGAACCCATCAACCCGCTTCTTAAAAATATTTAGCGAGGCAGCCTCCACCACTTCAACGGGCAGAGAATTCCAGAGATTCACCACCCTTTGAGTGAAGAAGTTCCTCCTCAACTCCGTTCTAAACCGCCTCCCCTTTATCTTGAGGCTGTGCCCTCTAGTCCTACTGTCTTTTTTGAGCGGGAAGAGTCTCTCCACCTCTATCCTATCCATCCCATTCATCATCTTATACATCTCAATGAGATCTCCCCTCATTCTTCTAAACTCTAACGAGTACAAGCCTAGTTTATTCAGCCTCTCCTCATAGCTCAATCCCCTCAACTCCGGTATCAGCCTAGTAAACCTCCTCTGCACTCCCTCCAAGGCCAAAATATCCTTGCGCAGGTGCGGCGCCCAAAACTGCACACAGTACTCCAGCTGCGGCCTCACCAATGCCCTATACAGCTGCAGCAAGACCTCCCTACTTTACCCAAGTCCTCATTATTAATATATATCTAAAAGGACTTCACGAACATCATGGTATTCTTCTCACAGAAAAACAACTGTTTATCATTATTCTCTGTTTTCCATTTAACATTACAACTAAAATGAAAACAGAAAAATGCTGCAAAAACTCTGTATGGCTAGGATTTAAAACATTGGCTAGAATTTCCTGGCTGATCATGCCCCGCCACCACTGCAAGTGGGAACAGAGAATTTGGCGCCCAGCCAAATCTCCATTCTATTCACTGCAGCAGGACCAGACAATCTAGCTGCTGTGAAAGGCTGGAAAATTTCAGCCATTAACTACTTTTCTCTGCACAGATGCTGCCAGAGTTGCTGAGCTTTTCCAATGTTTTTCTGTTTTCATTTCAGGTTTCCAGCGTCCACAGTATTTTGTTTTTACTACAAAATTGTATCTTTGCAGCCACTGTTCTTTCAATCCTTTGGGCTTTAATTTTGCTCATCAATCTATTATGAGGTACTATATTGAAGGCCTTCTCAAAGTCCAGATACACAATATCAACCAATTACCCGTATTAATTTTCAGGTCTTGTCTTCGCATTTTTGAGGATGTCCACAGTACTTTTTGTATTCAGCTTGGCTTTTTACTGTATTTCAAACCAGACAATTATCAAAAACTTCCTTTTTCTGTTTCAGTTTTATCTCTATATTTCTGATCAACAAGGAAACACATGCTTTGGATGCCTTTCCTTCCTTTCTCATGGGAAGGTGTTTGTGTTCACACTGTGCCCATTACTCAATTACTGTTTTGTCTACCAATTCATCCAGACAAGATTCTTTCAAATTAGTGAAATTACCCCTCTATCTAATTAAGTATTTTTATATTTGATTGTTTCATGACTATTGCTGAACTATTCTAGACCAAATGCTATTGTAACAATGTTTCTCAAATGTTTTCTCACTAAAATATGCTCCAATTTCCTGGGTTCTTGATAAGAGAGGGGATTAAGGGTTATGGGGAGAGGGCGGGAAAGTGGAACTGAGCCACGACAGATCAGCCATGATCTTATTGAATGGCGGGGCAGGCTCGAAGGGCCAGATGGCCTACTCCTGCTCCTATTTCTTATGTTCTTATGTTCTTATGTTCATTTTCAAGAACTGGATCCAGCACTTCTGACTTCCTTGTTAGGCTGTAGCCATAACTATTAAGAAAATTCTCTTGTCAGGTTGTTACTTGCCAGATCTTTTCATTGGAGGAACACAGCAAAGCCCTGCTAGTGGACCCTACTGATGGATAACACTTTACATCACAGGATTTTCAATCAAAATCTTGTCAAACAGGACGGTGCACTGAGGACAATTGAGTGCAGAGGGCAGGTGCAGTTTTACGTTTTTACTGGATCACATTTAAACCAAAGACTGGTCTAAGGGAGTATATCCATTTGAACATACATAAAAATGAACTTACAAATTAGGAGCCGAGGTAAGCCATTTGGCTCCATCATGGCCGATTTGATTATGGCCTCAATTCCATTCTGTCTCGCCTCGATAACCTTTGGCTGTCTTGTTAATTGAGAATCTATCAATCTCTGTCTTAAAAATATTCAATGACCTTGCCTCCACTGCTTTCTGAAGAGAGTTCCAAACATTTACGACCCTCAGAAACAAAAAAAATGCTCATTTCCTTCTTAAATAGAAGGCCCTTTATTTTTAAACTGTGCCCCAGAGTTCCCGTCTTTTGGACTGTGGGAGGAAACCGGAGCACCCAGAGAAAACCCACACAGACATGGGGGGAATGTGCAGATTCCACACAGAGAGAGTCCAGGAATCGAACCCGGGTCCCTGGCGCTGTGAGGCAGCAGAGCTAACCACTGTGCCACCGTGCCGCTCAGCTCCCACGACATGTGGCAATAATAAATCAAGTTAAAAGATACAAATGTTGTTGTCGAGATGATTGATTGAGATGTCAGCTTCTGGCACCCAGCATGCCTCTCGATCCCATCTCCCTCACATTGTCAAACTGGCCTGAGAGACAGAGAGGGAGAGAGGTGGAAACATTTGGGTGGGTTTTCCAGCCTCACTCGCCCCAAAACCGGAAAAAATCCCCCCCCCCTCAAGGTCAACGGACATTTCCGTGGTCCATCCCTCGCCCGCTCCAATTTCCGTGATGGATGGGACGGTAAAATTCACCCCATTGTGCTTTGATCCGTAATTACCTGTTAATACTGGGATATCTCAGCTTCACTCCATCCAAGATCTTTAATAGCGCTCCCACATCGCCATTTTCCATCTCTCTGTGTGGAAGAGAAGGTGTTACTCACTGAGAATGTACCCGGATCTGTATCTGAGGTTTTGTAACCTACGGAGCTATTGTTACAACGCAGAGGTTAACCCCCTTTACCTCGCTTTGTAATCTGGTATAAGTGTTAGGGAAGGTGTTACCTGTTCTATGTTAACGTTTGAGGTTATTTTATTGAACCCGCTGGCATTTTAACTAAGCAGGTAACATATTAATTAAAGGACAATTCAACTGGAATGCTGTTCAAATAAAGATAAAGACCATCCAACACCAAAACAGTAATAACAGAATTTTAGTCACTCTCAAAACATATTTACAGCCAAACCTGATGGCATCTTGGAAGCTTTAAAGTTTTTTTCTGGTGATTTCTCTGTAAGGCCTTTCTGATTTGATATCCTGTTGTAAGATAGATGGAGAATTGGCTTCAGAGTTAAGCTGGCAGGGTGGAGAACCACTCTGGAGGTGGCCTTCTGTGCTGGCTGCCTCTTAGTTGAACTTAACTGAACTGCAGTCAGGCAGTTGAGTTCCTCTTTATACTCCTGATGACCTATCCGTTCTCTACACCCGGATTGGCCTGAAGTTGACAGCAACAGCAAATTCAAATTTGATAGGTTCCTAACCATTTTCTTTAAACTCATAGGCTGTCAGAATATAAAAACCTGTAGAGCTGTTGTTACCAAGGGAAGCTGGATGGTTTGATCTCTGCAACAAATGTTGCCATTTGTGTACTCTGTATGCCTGCATCTTAACCATCCCAGCATTGAACCCAAAACCAGCGTCTTAAAGGAACCACACACTGTTGTTCTCCTTCTGGCATTTTACATTCTTTATAAACATTCTTCACATCTTTATAAACTCAACCCCACAACACTACAGACCAACTGCTGGAAAGTGGGAGTGAAACAAAGAGCTAGTCTATTTTCAATCTCTTTTCCTGTCAAAATGGGCCGAATGGCCTTCTTCTGCACTGTAACTTTTCTAGAGTGTTCCGCCAGACTTGATCTGAATTCCAGAAAATAATTTACTTCATATCCCAAAATGCTTTCAAATCTCACACATGCGTTAAACATTCAATTTGGTCCTGGGATGTGGGTTGTCCCTGGCTGGGTCCAGCATTTATTGGCCCATCCCTAATTGCCCCTTGAGAAGGTGGTGGGTGAGCCACCATCTTGAACCCACTGCAGTCCCTGAGGTGTAGGTACACCCACTCTGCTGTTAGGGAGGGAGTCCCAGGATTTAGACCCAGCGACAGTGAAGGAACGGCCGATATATTTCCAAATGGGGGGGGTGCTGATAGCCCAGTGGTATTAACGCTAGGCTATTAATCCAGGAACTCAGCTAATGTTCTGGGGGACCCGGGTTCGAATCCCACCACAGCAGATAATAGAATTTGAATTCAATAAAAAATATCTGGAATTAAGAATCTGTATCTAAGGAAGGATGTGCTGGCTTTGGAAAGGTTCCAGAGGAGGTTCACAAGCATGATCCCTGGAATGAAGAACTTATCGTATGAGGAACGGTTGAGGACTCTGAGTCTGTACTCATTGGAGTGCAGAAGGATGAGGGGGGATCTTATTGAAACTTACAGGACACGGCGAGGCTGGAGAGTGGACGTGGAGAGGATGTTTCCAGTAGTAGGAAAAACTAGAACCAGAGGGAATAATCTCAGGCTAAAGGGACAATCAGAGATGAGGAGGAATTTCTTCAGCCAGAGAGTGGGGAATCTTTGCCACAGAGGGCTGTGGAGGCTGGGTCATTGAGTGTCTTTAAGACAGAGATTGGTAGATACTTGATTAATAAGGGGATCGGGGTTATGGGGAAAAGGCAGGAGAATGGGGGACGAGAAAAATATCAGCCATGATTGAATAGCAGAGCAGACTCGATGGGCCGAGTGGCCTAATTCTGCTCCTATGTCTTATCGTCTTACTGACGACCATGAAACCATTGTCAATTGTTGGAAAAACCCATCTAATATCCTTTAGAGTTTTGGTTTCTAGGTGTTTCCGCATAAAATGACCATAGCTTTTTGAACAAGTAATTCAGAATAGAATTTTATTATTTGCGAGGAGAATTGAATATAATATCCTTACCCGGTCTGGCCTACATGTGGCCCAGGAATGAATAAAAAACAAGTCGGGATGGTGGGTGACTCGGAGTGGAACCTCCGGGTGGGGGTGTTCCCAGGTATCTGCTGCCCTTGTCCTTCTAGATGGTAGAGGTGGTGGGTTTGGAAGGTGCTGCCTAAGGAGCCTTGGTGAGATGCTGCAGTGCATCTTGTAGATGGTACACACGGCCGTCACTGTGTGCGTGGGGGGTGGAGGGAGTGTTTGTGGTTAGCATGTCGATCGAGTGGGGCTGCTTTGTCCTGGATGGTGTTGAGCTTCTTGAGTGTTATTGGAGCCACACCCATCCAGGCTTTTGGCAAATCTATGTATATCACATCGACTGCGTTGTCCTCACTTATCCTCTGTAACTTCCTCAAAAAAAATCCTAAAGCTCGGTTAAACACAATATTCCCTAAACAAATCCATGCTGACTTTGCTTAATGGACCCCCAGTGACTGTTAATTTTATCCCAAGTTCTGGTTTCTCGATATTTCCACGTCCAGGGTAAATTAATGATGGTTTGTTGGGCTTGTGATAGATTGCCTTTTGAACAATAATTCAGAATAGAATTTTATTACTTGTGAGGGGAATCGAATATAAAATTAGTAACGTAATGCTTCAGTTGCGTGGGGCACTGGTGAGAGCACATCTGGAATATTGTGTACAGGATCGGTCTCAGAGAATCCCTACAATGCAGAAAGAGGCCATTCAGCCCATCGAGTCTGTACCTACAACTGTCCCACCCAGGCCCTATCTCTATAACTCCATGTATTTACCCCGCTACTTGCAATTTAAAGTTAATTTATTAGTCACAACTAAGGCTTATATTAACACTACAATGAAGTAATTGTGAAATTCCCCTAGTCACCACACTCCAGCACCTGTTTGGGTCAGTGCACCAAAGCAGCATACCTTTCAGACTGGTTTACTAAGGGGCAATTTAGCATGGCCAATCCACCTAGCCTGCACATCTTTGGACACTAGGGGGCAATTTAGCATGGCCAGTCCACCTAACCTACACATCTTTGGACACTAAGGGGCAATTTAGTATGGCCAATCCACCTAACCTACACATCTTTGGACACTAAGGGGCAATTTAGTATGGCCAATCCACCTAACCTACACATCTTTGGACACTAAGGAGCAATTTAGCATGGCCAATCCACCTAACCTACACATCTTTGGATGCTAAGGGTCAATTTAGCATGGCCAATCCACCTAACCTACACATCTTTGGACACTAAGGGGCAATTTAGCAGGGCCAACTAACCTAACCTGCACATCTTTGGACACTAAGGGGCAATATAGCATGGCCAATCCACTTAACCTGCACATCTTTAGACACTAAGGGGCAATTTAGCATGACCAATCCACCTAACCTACACATCTTTGGATGCTAAGGGTCAATTTAGCATGGCCAATCCGCCTAACTTACCCATCTTTGGACACTAAGGGGCAATTTAGCATGGCCAATCCACCTAACCTGCACACCTTTGGACACTAAGGGGCAATTTAGCATGGCCAATCCACCTAACCTGCACATCTTTGGACACTAAGGGGCAATTTAGCATGACCAATCCACCTAACCTACACATCTTTGGACACTAGGGGGCAATTTAGTATGGCCAGTCCGCCTAACCTGCACATCTTTGGATGCTAAGGGGCAATTTAGCAGGGCCAACTAACCTAACCTGCACATCTTTGGATACTAAGGGGCAATTTAGCATGGCCAATCCACCTAACCTACACATCTTTGGACACTAAGGGGCAATTTAGTATGGCCAGTCCACCTAACCTGCACATCTTTGGATGCTAAGGGGCAATTTAGCATGGCCAATCCACCTAACCTACACATCTTTGGACACTAAGGGGCAATTTAGCATGGCCAATCCACCTAACCTGCACACCTTTGGACACTAAGGGGCAATTTAGCATGGCCAATCCACCTAACCTGCACATCTTTGGACACTAAGGGGCAATTTAGCATGACCAATCCACCTAACCTACACATCTTTGGACACTAGGGGGCAATTTAGTATGGCCAGTCCACCTAACCTGCACATCTTTGGATACTAAGGGGCAATTTAGCATGGCCAATCCACCTAACCTACACATCTTTGGACACTAAGGGGCAATTTAGTATGGCCAATCCACCTAACCTACACATCTTTGGACACTAAGGGGCAATTTAGCATGGCCAATCCACCTAACCTACACATCTTTGGACACCAAGAGACAATTTAGCATGACCAATCCACCTAGCCTACACATCTTTGGACACTAGGGGGCAATTTAGCATGGCCAGTCCACCTAACCTGTACATCTTTGGACACTAAGGGGCAATTTAGCATGGCCAGTCCACCTAACCTGCACATCTTTGGATGCTAAGGGGCAATTTAGCATGGCCAATCCACCTAACCTACACATCTTTGGACACTAAGGGGCAATTTAGCATGGCCAATCCACCTAACCTGCACACCTTTGGACACTAAGGGGCAATTTAGCATGGCCAATCCACCTAACCTGCACATCTTTGGACACTAAGGGGCAATTTAGCATGACCAATCCACCTAACCTACACATCTTTGGACACTAGGGGGCAATTTAGTATGGCCAGTCCACCTAACCTGCACATCTTTGGATGCTAAGGGGCAATTTAGCAGGGCCAACTAACCTAACCTGCACATCTTTGGATACTAAGGGGCAATTTAGCATGGCCAATCCACCTAACCTACACATCTTTGGACACTAAGGGGCAATTTAGTATGGCCAGTCCACCTAACCTGCACATCTTTGGACGCTAAGGGGCAATTTAGCATGGCGAATCCACCTAACCTACACATCTTTGGACACCAAGAGACAATTTAGCATGACCAATCCACCTAACCTTCACATCTTTGCACACTAGGGGGCAATTTAGCATGGCCAGTCCACCTAACCTGCATATCTTTGGATGCTAAGGGGCAATTTAGCATGGCCAATCCACCTAACCTGCACATCTTTGGACACTAAGGGGCAATTTAGCATGGCCAATCCACCTAACCTACACATCTTTGGACACTAAGGAGCAATTTAGCATGGCCAATCCACCTAATCTACACATCTTTGGACACCAAGAGACAATTTAGCATGACCAATCCACCTAACCTACACATCTTTGAACACTAGGCGGCAATTTAGCATGACAATCCACGTAACCTGCACATCTTTGGACACTAAGGGACAATTTAGCATGGCCAATCCACCTAACCTACACATCTTTGGATGCTAAGGGTCAATTTAGCATGGCCAATCCACCTAACTTACACATCTCTGGACACGAAGGGGCAATTTAGCATAGCCAATCCACCTAACTTACACATCTTTGGACACTAAGGGGCAATTTAGCATGGCCAGTCCACCTAACCTGCACATCTTTGGATGCTAAGGGCAATTTAGCATGGCCAATCCACCTAACTTATACATCTTTGGACACTAAGGGGCAATTCAGCATGGCCAATCCGCCTAACTTACCCATCTTTGGACACTAAGGGGCAATTTAGCATGGCCAATCCACCTAACCTGCACATCTTTGGACACTAAGGGGCAATTTAGCATGGCCAATCCACCTAACTTACACATCTTTGGACACGAAGGGGCAATTTAGCATGGCCAATCCACCTAACCTGCACATCTTTGGACACTAAGGGGCAATTTAGCATGACCAATCCACCTAACCTGCACATCCTTGGACACTAAGGGGCAATTTAGCATGGCCAATCCACCTAACCTACACATCTTTGGACACTAGGGGGCAATTTAGTATGGCCAGACCACCTAACCTGCACATCTTTGGATGCTAAGGGGCAATTTAGCATGGCCAATCCACCTAACCTACACACCTTTGGACACCAAGAGACAATTTAGCATGAGCAATCCACCTAACCTACACATCTTTGGACACTAGGAGGCAATTTAGCATGACAATCCACCTAACCTGCACATCTTTAGACACTAAGGGGCAATTTAGCATGGCCAATCCACCTAACCTACACATCTTTGGATGCTAAGGGTCAATTTAGCATGGCCAATCCACCTAACTTACACATCTCTGGACACGAAGGGGCAATTTAGCATGGCCAATCCACCTAACCTGCACATCTTTGGACACTAGGGGGCAATTTAGCATGACAATCCACCTAACCTGCACATCTTTAGACACTAAGGGGCAATTTAGCATGGCCAATCCACCTAACCTACACATCTTTGGATGCTAAGGGTCAATTTAGCATGGCCAATCCACCTAACTTACACATCTCTGGACACTAAGGGGCAATTTAGCATGGCCAATCCACCTAACCTACACATCTTTGGACACTAGGGGGCAATTTAGTATGGCCAGTCCACCTAACCTGCACATCTTTGGATGCTAAGGGGCAATTTAGCATGGCCAATCCACCTAACCTACACATCTTTGGACACTAAGGGGCAATTTAGCATGGCCAATCCACCTAACTTACACATCTTTGGACACTAAGGGGCAATTTAGCATGGCCAATCCACCTAACCTGCACATCTTTGGATGCTAAGGGGCAATTTAGCATGGCCAATCCACCTAACCTACACACCTTTGGACACCAAGAGACAATTTAGCATGGCCAATCCACCTAACCTACACATCTTTGGACACTAAGGGGCAATTTAGCATGGCCAATCCACCTAACCTGCACACCTTTGGATGCTAAGGGGCAATTTAGCATGGCCAATCCACCTAACCTACACACCTTTGGACACCAAGAGACAATTTAGCATGACAATCCACCTAACCTGCACATCTTTAGACACTAAGGGGCAATTTAGCATGGCCAATCCACCTAATCTACACATCTTTGGACACTAAGGGGCAATTTAGCATGGCCAATCCACCTAACTTACACATCTTTGGACACTAAGGGGCAATTTAGCATGGCCAATCCACCTAACCTGCACATCTTTGGATGCTAAGGGCAATTTAGCATGGCCAATCCACCTAACCTGCACATCTTTGGACACTAAGGATCAATTTAGCATGGCCAATCCACCTAACCTGCGCTTCTTTGGACATTAAGGGGCAATTTAGCATGGCCAATCCACCTAACCTGCACATCTTTGGACACTAAGGATCAATTTAGCATGGCCTATCCACCGAACCTTTGCATCTTTGGAGTGTGGGAGGAAACTGGAGCACCCAGAGGAAACCCACGCAGACACGGGGAGAACATGCAGACTCCACGCAGACAGTGACCCAAGCCGTGAATCGAACCCAGGTTTCTGGTGCTGTGAGACAGCGGTGCTAACCACTGTGCCACCCGCGTTATTTAAGGAAAGTGGTTTGGTTTGTATCCACTGGAGGTTAGAAGAATAAGAGGCGACTTGATCAAAACCTTTAAGATGCTGAGGGGTGTTGACAGGGTCGATGTGGAGGGGATGTTTCCTTTTGGGGGGGAATCTAGAACCAGGGGGTCGCTGTTTAAAAATAAGGGTCCATCAGACAGAGAAGAGGGAGAAATTTTTTCTCTTGGGGATGGGGAGTGGTGGGGGTGAGTTTCTGAAACTCTCTTCCTCAAAAGGCAGTGGGAGCAGAGTCTGGGAATATTTTTAAAGCAGAGTGAGATAGATTCTTAACTATCAAGGGCTGAAAGGTTATGGGAGGTGAAAGGTTATTGGGGGTTGGTGGGAGGGTAGGGTCGATGTTACAGAGAGACACCAGGAATGATCTTTTGAATTGTGGGAACAGGCTCGAGGAGACGATGCCTGCTCCTAAGGTGTGTGTTCGTATTTCGAATTGTACAAGGTTAAAGAATGAAATAAGTATTGTTTTGAGGAGAAGGTCATCTACTCAATGCTGATTCATATTTAAAGCGATAACTCACTCTGCCGTTTAACCCACATCAAATGGTGAGGCCTGCGGATTTTGTTTGAAGTATTTCGATTATTAGTTGCTGTGTTTTGTTGTATTTCATTCCACAACACCAGCTCCCCCGCTGCAAAACACCATGAGAAATGGCTCCCTTTTCACACACAGCTCAATCCTGTCTCTTGTCATTTTGAATTATTAATGTGCTGATGAAAAGGATTGTCCCTTAGTGTCCAAAAATGTGTAGGTTAGGTGGATTGATCATGCTAAATTGTCCCTCAGTGTCCCGGGATGTGTAGGTTAGGTGGATTGGCCGTGCTAAATTGCCCCTTAGTACCCAAAGATGTGCGGGTTAGGTGGATTGGCCATGCTAAATTGTCCCTCAGTGTCCCGGGATGTGTAGGTTAGGTGGATTGACCATGGTAAATTGCCCCTTAGTACCCAAAGATGTGTAGGTTAGGTGGATTGGCCATGGTAAATTGTCCCTCAGCGTCCCGGGATGTGTAGGTTAGGTGGATTGGCCATGCTAAATTGTCCCTCAGTGTCCCGGGACGTGTAGGTTAGGTGGATAGGCCAGGCTAAATTGTCCCTTAGTGTCCCGGGATGTGTAGGTTAGGTGGATTGGCCATGCTAAATTGTCCCTCAGCGTCCCGGGATGTGTAGGTTAGAGTGGATAGGCCAGGCTAAATTGTCCCTTAGTGTCCTGGGATGTGTAGGTTAGGTGGATTGGCCATGGGGTAAATGGATCATTGTCACAAATGCTTCTGCTAAATTCCCCTGTTTCCTTTCAATAACAACTTGTTCCTCAGCAGACGTTAACATCTCTGGCGAGGTCGAGGAGACGGTGGCATAGTGGTATTACCACTGGATCAGTAATCCGGAGAGCCAGGGTGGTGTCCTGCAGACCAGAGTTCGAATCTCATCATTACTGATGGGAACATTTGAATTCAATAAATAAAATCTTGAATGAAAAGTTTACTGGTGACCATGAAATGATTGTTGTAAAAACCCCACTTGTTTCCCTAGGGAAGGAAATCTGCCGTCCTTACCCTGTCTGGCCTACATGTGACTCCAGAGCCACAGCGAAGTGTGGTTGGATCTTAACTGCCCCTCTGGGTTGGAGGGTAGTTAGGGGCGTGCATTAAACACTGGCCCAGACACACTTGCGAATAAATTTAAAAATACCAATTTGACAGTCTAGACTCAGTCTTTTCCCTTTGGAGAGGAGGAGGGTGAGAGGCGACTTTATAAGATGTTGAGGGGGATGGATAGAGTGGACGTACAGAGACTGTTTCCTCGGGTGGATGTCGCTGATTCTGGGGGCATAACTATAAGGGTGATGGTGGGAGATATAGGAGGGATATCCGAGGTAGATTCTTTACTCAGAGAGTGGTTGGGCTGTGGAATAGACTATGATAGTAGAGTCGGACACTTAGGAACTTTCAAGCAGTTATTGGATAGGCACACGGAGCACACCAGAATGATAGGGAGTGGGATAGCTCGATCTTGGGTTCGGACAGAGCTCGGCACAACATCGAGGGCTGAAGGGCCTGTGCTGTGCTGTACTGTTCCATAGTCAGTCCTCTTCTGAACCCTTCTCTCTCTCTGCGGGGGACCCAGGTCAGGAGTCACTCCACTCGGACTGTGTGAAATTCTGTCACTGTGCGGAACGTGACAGAACTGATTCCTCAATCTGTCTCACCAATACCACTGATAACAATCAGCAGCTCCAGATCTGCCTCAGAGCGTTACCCCCACAGGATGTAGTCGCTTTCCAAAAACGTGCTGGGTAGGGTGCATTGGCCGTGCTAAATTCTCCCTCAGTGTACCCCAACAGAGTGTAGGGGTTTTTCACAGTAACTTCATTGCCGTGTTAATGCTTGTGACACAGAGATAAATAAATCTAAACTAACTAATGCTGTGAAAAGTACTGTCTTTCGCGTGTAATCCAGACAAAGCATACCAATCATAGAGCACGTAGGGGAGAAGGAAAGGAGAGAGTGCAGAATGTATGTTACAGTCATAGCTAGGGTGTAGAGAAAGGTCAAAGGTTAATAAACTTTACTTTAAACTTTAAATTTAAACTTAGAAATGTAGACCTTACTCACAGTACTCTGAGTAATGGAGCGAAGCTTACAGTCTGGACCAGGGAGAGGGCCTGAGTGGGTTCACTGCTATCTGTCACTGCGGCTTCAACACAAAAGTCGCAGATACTGAGGAAGTGAGAGTAGAAAGGAGGAGGGATTCTCCCGACTTTGTCTCAGTCACACACACACTCACACACACTCACAAACTCACACACACACTCACACTCACACACACTCACACTCACACACACTCACAAACTCACACACACACTCACACTCACACACACTCACAAACTCACACACACACACACACTCACACACACTCACCACTCACACACACTCACACTCACACACACTCACAAACTCACACACACACTCACACTCACTCACACACTCAAACTCACACACACACACACACTCAAACTCACACTCACACATACACTCACACTCACACACACTCAAACTCACACTCACACTCATACACACACTCAAACTCACACTCACACACACTCAAACTCACACTCACACACACTCAAACTCACACACACACACTCATACACACACTCACACTCAAACTCACACTCACACACACACTCAAACTCACACTCACACACACACTCAAACTCACACTCACACTCACACACACACTCACACTCACACACACACTCAAACTCACACTCACACACACACACAAACTCACACTCACACACACACAAACACTCACTCACACACACACACACTCAAACTCACACTCACACACTCACTCACACACACACACTCAAACTCACACACACACTCACTCACACACACTCAAACTCACACTCACACACACACTCAAACTCACACACACACACTCAAACTCACACTCACACACTCTCACACACACACTCACACTCACACACTCACACTCACACACACACAAACTCACACACACACTCAAACTCACTCACACACACACATACTCAAACTCACACACACACACACTCAAACTCACACACACTCAAACTCACACTCACACACACACTCAAACTCACACACACTCACACAAACACTCTCACACAGTCACACACAAACACACACACACACACTCAAACTCACACACACACTCTCTCTCACACACACACACAGTCTCACTCTTCCTCACACACACTCTCACTCACATACACACACTCCCACACTCTCACACACACACACTCTCACACACACTCTCACAGACACACACATAGACTCTCTCACACACACTCACTCTCACACACACACACTCGCTCACACACACACACACACACACATATACAGTCTCTCTCTCACGCACACTCTCTCTCACCCACACACTCTCTCACACACACACTCACAACACACACACACACACTCTCTCACCCACACACACACTCTCTCACCCACACGCACTCTCTCACACACACACTAACAACACACACACTTTCTGTCACACACACACACGCGCTCTCTCACCCACACACACTCTATCACATACATACACACACACACACTCTCTGTCTCACACACACTCACACACTCTCTCACTCACACACACAAACTCTCACACACACACTCTCTCTCACTCACACATATACACACACTGTCTCTCTCTCTCTCTCTCACACACACACACACACACACTCTCTTTCTCATACACACACTCTCTCACACACATACTCTCTCTCTCACACACACTCTCTCACACACACACTCTCACACACACACTCTCTCACGCACACTCTCTCACGCACACACACACTCACACACACTCTCTCACACACACACACTCACACACACTCTCTCACACACACACTCTCTCTCAGACACACACACACTCACACACACTCTCTCACACGCACTCTCACACACACACTCTCTCTCACACACACACACTCTCAAACACGCACATACTCTCACACACACATACATACTCTCACACACACAAACACGCTCTCTCTCACACACACACTCTCACACGTATACTCTCTCTCACACGCACACTGTCTCTCTCACACACTCTCTCACACACATTCTCTCTCACACACACACACACAATGTCACACACACACTCTCTCTCACATGCACTCTCTCTCTCTGACATAGTCTCACACACACACACACACACACACACACACACACTCTCTCACACACACACCCACTCCACATAGGCACTCACACTCACAGACAGACACACACATGTGCTCTCTCACACACACACTCTCTCTCACACTCATGCCCACACCCACACTCTCACACTCACACACACATAGACCCTCACACTCACAGACAGACAGACATACACACACACACACACTCACACACACTTTCTCACAGTCACACTCACACCCACACTCTCCCACTCACACACACATAGACACATACACTCACAGACAGACATACACACATGTGCACTCTCTCACAAACACCCTCTCTCACACACACAGACACTCACACACACACTTACAAACACACACACTTACAAACATACACACTTACAAACGCTCACACTCTCTCTCACACACACACACTCTCTCTCACACTCACACACCCACACCGTCATACTCACACACACGTAGACACTCACACACACACTCAAACACACACACTTACAAACACACACACGCACACTCTCTTTCTCACACACACATTCATAAACATGCACACACTCTCACAAACACACATACTCAGACACACTCGTACACACACACACTCTCACAAACACACACACACATACTCAGACACACTCGTACACACACACACTCTCACAAACACACACACACATACTCAGACACACTTGTACACACACACTCACAAACACGCTCACACACGTATACACACACACATACACTTGTATACATACACTCACACACACACTCACACACACTCAAACACACACATGCATACACTCACACACACTCTGTCACTGTCTCATACACACACACACACGCACATACACACACACACTATCTCACACGCTTTCTCTCGCTGCCTCACACACACACACACTCTCACACTCACACCCACACTCTCCCACTCACACACACGTAGACACACACACTCACACACATAGACATTCACCCTCTTTCTCTCACTGTCTCTCTCTCTCTCTTTCACACACACTCTCTCTCACTCTCTCCCACACACACACTCTCTCTCGCTCTCTCTGACACTCTCTCACTGTCTCTCACACGCTCAGATATACACGCACTGCCAACCCACACAAATACATGCCTGAGCAGGAGAAAAGATTACAAATCTGCCAAATCTGCATGTGGTCCAGGAAAGAACGGAAATCACTGAAGTACTTCCTGTGTTATCAGAAGCACACACACACACACACACACACACAGAGCAAGAGAAAGTGTGGAATCAGACACACAGGACATGTAACGTATCAGAACTTACACACCTGAAACCTGGCACACAATAAATGGCTGGTCCAACGCTCGACCCCCACTGCTGCCCACACCATCTGGGAGGAGCCTCCGCTGCACTCTTCGAGTAACTCTCTCTCTGTCCCTCTCTCTCTCTGTCTCTCTCTGTCCCTCTCTCTCTCTCTGTCTCGCTCTCTGCCTCTCTCTTTGTCTCACTCTCTGCTCTCGCTGTCTTCCTGTCTGACTGTCTGTCTGTCTGTCTCTCTCTCTCTGCCTCTCCCACTCTCTGGCTCTCTCTCTGCCTCTCCCGCTCTCTGCCTCTCCCGCTCTCTGCCTCTCCCGCTCTCTGGCTCTCTCTCTGCCTCTCCCGCTCTCTGCCTCTCCCGCTCTGTGCCTCTCTCTCTCCCTGCCTCTCTCTCTCTCTCTGCCTCTCGATGTGTCTCTCTGCCTCCCTCTCTGTCTCTCCCTTTCTGCCTGTCTTTTTCCCTCAGTCTCTCTCTCTCAGTCTCTTTCTCTATTTATTTCTTTTTGTCTCTCTCTGTCTCTTTCTCTGTATTTCTGTCTCTCTCTGTCTCTGTCACTCTCTCTGTCTCTCTCTCTGCCTCTGTCTCACTCTCTGTCTATCTCTCTGTCCCTGTCCCTCTCTCCCTCCTTCTCTCTCTCCGCCTCTCTGTGTCTCGCTGTTCTCTCTCAGGCACTGCCCACAACAAGGCTTTCCAATAAATTTCATTATTCTCCAGCCCCTCACACACCGTCAGACTGACTTGTCACATCCAGAAAGAAACTTCAAAATTCAAAACTTCGAGGGAGTGCCGCACTGTCAGAGGGTCAGTGCTGAGGGAGTGCCGCACTGTCAGAGGGTCAGTACTGAGGGAGTGCCGCACTGTCAGAGGGTCAGTGCTGAGGGAGTGCCGCACTGTCAGAGGGTCAGTGCTGAGGGAGTGCCGCACTGTCAGAGGGTCAGTGCTGAGGGAGTGCCGCACTGTCAGAGGGTCAGTGCTGAGGGAGTGCCGCACTGTCAGAGGGTCAGTGCTGAGGGAGTGCCGCACTGTCAGAGGGTCAGTGCTGAGGGAGTGCCGCACTGTCAGAGGGTCAGTGCTGAGGGAGTGCCGCACTGTCAGAGGGTCAGTACTGAGGGAGTGCCGCACTGTCAGAGGGTCAGTACTGAGGGAGTGCCGCACTGTCAGAGGGTCAGTGCTGAGGGAGTGCCGCACTGTCAGAGGGTCAGTGCTGAGGGAGTGCCGCACTGTCAGAGGGTCAGTGCTGAGGGAGTGCCGCACTGTCAGAGGGTCAGTACTGAGGGAGTGCCGCACTGTCAGAGGGTCAGTGCTGAGGGAGTGCCGCACTGTCAGAGGGTCAGTGCTGAGGGAGTGCCGCACTGTCAGAGGGTCAGTCCTGAGGGAGTGCCGCACTGTCAGAGGGTCAGTGCTGAGGGAGTGCCGCACTGTCAGAGGGTCAGTCCTGAGGGAGTGCCGCACTGTCAGAGGGTCAGTGCTGAGGGAGTGCCGCACTGTCAGAGGGTCAGTGCTGAGGGAGTGCCGCACTGTCAGAGGGTCAGTACTGAGGGAGTGCCGCACTGTCAGAGGGTCAGTACTGAGGGAGTGCCGCACTGTCAGAGGGTCAGTGCTGAGGGAGTGCCGCACTGTCAGAGGGTCAGTGCTGAGGGAGTGCCGCACTGTCAGAGGGTCAGTACTGAGGGAGTGCCGCACTGTCAGAGGGTCAGTACTGAGGGAGTGCCGCACTGTCAGAGGGTCAGTGCTGAGGGAGTGCCGCACTGTCAGAGGGTCAGTGCTGAGGGAGTGCCGCACTGTCAGAGGGTCAGTGCTGAGGGAGTGCCGCACTGTCAGAGGGTCAGTACTGAGGGAGTGCCGCACTGTCAGAGGGTCAGTGCTGAGGGAGTGCCGCACTGTCAGAGGGACAGTACTGAGGGAGTGCCGCACTGTCAGAGGGTCAGTACTGAGGGAGTGCCGCACTGTCAGAGGGTCAGTACTGAGGGAGTGCCGCACTGTCAGAGGGTCAGTACTGAGGGAGTGCCGCGCTGTCAGAGGGTCAGTGCTGAGGGAGTGCCGCACTGTCAGAGGGTCAGTGCTGAGGGAGTGCCGCACTGTCAGAGGGTCACTACTGAGGGAGTACCGCACTGTCAGAGGGTCAGTGCTGAGGGAGTGCCGCACTGTCAGAGGGTCAGTGCTGAGGGAGTGCCGCACTGTCAGAGGGTCACTACTGAGGGAGTGCCGCACTGTCAGAGGGTCAGTACTGAGGGAGTGCCGCACTGTCAGAGGGTCAGTATTGAGGGAGTGCCGCACTGTCAGAGGGTCAGTGCTGAGGGAGTGCCGCACTGTCAGAGGGTCAGTGCTGAGGGAGCGCCGCACTGTCAGAGGGTCAGTGCTGAGGGAGCGCCGCACTGTCAGAGGGTCAGTGCTGAGGGAGCGCCGCACTGTCAGAGGGTCAGTGCTGAGGGAGCGCCGCACTGTCAGAGGGTCAGTAGCGCCGCACTGTCAGAGGGTCAGTGCTGAGGGAGCGCCGCACTGTCGGAGGGTCAGTGCTGAGAGAGTGCCGCACTGTCAGAGGGTCAGTGCTGAGGGAATGCCGCACTGTCAGAGGGTCAGTGCTGAGGGAGTGCCGCACTGTCAGAGGGTCAGTGCTGAGGGAGTGCCGCACTGTCAGAGGGTCAGTGCTGAGGGAGTGCCGCACTGTCAGAGGGTCAGTGCTGAGGGAGTGCCGCACTGTCAGAGGGTCAGTGCTGAGGGAGTGCCGCACTGTCAGAGGGTCCGTGCTGAGGGAGTGCCGCACTGTCAGAGGGTCAGTACTGAGGGACTGCCGCACTGTCAGAGGGTCAGTGCTGAGGGAGTGCTGCATTGTCAGAGGGTCAGTGCTGAGGGAGTGCTGCCATGTGTGATGTTATGAGGTTGGGGTGGAGGTGATTCTTAGTCAGACAGTCAATGTAGTGTTGGATGGGCTGATTGGCCTCTTCTGCAGTGTAAGGATTCTGTCATTGTAGGACCTGGATTAGATAACAATGTTTGCACTGTAATATTGTGAGAATAAAGGACAAACTCCGTTATGTAGTTCCAGTAACAATGAAACTGAAAATTACTGAAAGCAGTGACAGTCAAAATTAAACTATGAGTAATTGCACACTAAGAGTAATTTATCATGGCCAATCCACCTAACCTACACATCTTTGGACACTAAGGGACAACTTAGCATGGCCAATCCACCTAACCTACACATCTTTGGACACTAAGGGACAACTTAGCATGGCCAATCCACCTAACCTACACATCTTTGGATACTAAGGGACAACTTAGCATGGCCAATCCACCTAACCTACACATCTTTAGACACTAAGGGACAACTTAGCATGGCCAATCCCCCTAACCTGCACATCTTTGGACACTAAGGGACAATTTAGCATGGCCAATCTCCCTAACCTGCACATCTTTGGACACTAAGGGGCAATTTAGCATGGCCAATCCACCTAACCCGCACATCTTTGGACACCAAGGAGCAATTTAGCATGGCCAATCCACCTAACCTACACATCTTTGGACACTAAGGGGCAATTTAGCATGGCCAATCCACCTAACTTACACATCTTTGGACACTAAGGGACAATTTAGCATGGCCAATCCCCCTAACCTGCACATCTTTGGACACTAAGGAGCAATTTAGCATGGCGAATCCACCTAGCCTGCACATCTTTGGACACTAAGGGGCAATTTAGCATGGCCAATCCACCTAACCTACACATCTTTGGACACTAAGGGGCAATTTAGCATGGCCAGTCCACCTAACCTGCACATCTTTGGACACTAAGGAGCAATCTAGCATGGCCAATCCACATAGCCCACACATCTTTGGACACTAAGGGGCAAATTAGCATGGCCAATCCACCTAACCTACACATCTTTGGACACTAAGGAGCAATTTAACATGGCCAATCCACCTAACCTGCACATCTTTGGACACTAAGGGGCAATTTAGCATGGCCAATCCACCTAACCTACACATCTTTGGACACTAAGGGGCAATTTAGCATGGCCAATCCACCTAACCCACACATTTTTGGACACTAAGGAGCAGTTTAGCATGGCCAATCCACCTAACCTGCACATCTTTGGACACTAAGGGGCAATTTAGTATGGCGAATCCACCTAACCTACACATCTTTGGACACTAAGGGTCAATTTAGCATGGCCAATCCACCTAACCTACACATCTTTGGACACTAAGGGGCAATTTAGCATGGCCAATCCACCTAACCTACACATCTTTGGACACTAAGGGGCAATTTAGCATGGCCAATCCACCTAACCCACACATTTTTGGACACTAAGGAGCAGTTTAGCATGGCCAATCCACCTAACCTGCACATCTTTGGACACTAAGGGGCAATTTAGTATGGCGAATCCACCTAACCTGCACATCTTTGGACACTAAGGGTCAATTTAGCATGGCCAATCCACCTAACCTACACATCTTTGGACACTAAGGGGCAATTTAGCATGGCCAATCCACCTAACCTACACATCTTTGGACACTAAGGAGCAATCTAGCATGGCCAATCCACATAACCCACACATCTTTGGACACTAAGGGGCAAATTAGCATGGCCAATCCACCTAACCTGCACATCTTTGGACACTAAGGGACAATTTAGCATGGCGAATCCACCTAACCCACACATTTTTGGACACTAAGGAGCAATTTAGCATGGCCAATCCACCTAACCTACACATCTTTGGACACTAAGGGGCAATTTAGCATGGCCAATCCACCTAACTTACAGATGCGGGACACTAAGGGGCAATTTAGCATGGCCAATCCACATAACCCACACATCTTTGGACACTAAGGGGCAAATTAGCATGGCCAATCCACATAACCCACACATCTTTGGACACTAAGGGGCAATTTAGCATGGCCAATCCACCTAATATACACATCTTTCGGATTGTGGGAATTAACCGGTACATCCGGAGGAAACCCACGCAGACACGCGGAGAGCTTGCAAACTCCACACAGACAGTAACCTAAGCCGGGAATTGAACCCGGGCTCCTGGAGCTGTGAGGCAGCAGTGCTAACCCCTGGGCCACCCCTCAAGTCCCATCTGGAGCACTGAGAGCAGTTGTGGTCCCCTTATTTAAGGAAAGATTGGAGACCTTTCAGAGAAGGTTCACTGGGGTGATCCCTGCTACGGAAGGATTGTTTTATGAAGCAAAGGGGAAACAGGTTGCGACTCTACCCACTGGAATTTAGAAGAATGGAAGGTGATCTCATTGAAACATCTCGGATTGCTAAGGGGTTTGACAGGGTAAATACTGAGAGGATGTTTCCCCTCAGGGGAGAGTCTGGGACCAGAGGGAATAGTCTCAGAATAAAGAAGGACTGATTTAAGACAGATTAGGAGAAATTTCTTCTCCCAAAGAGTTGTGAGCCTTTGGAACTCGTTGCCACAGAGAGCTGTGGGGACAGAGTCCTTGTGTATATTTCAGACTCAGATAGATAGATTTCTGATCAGTATGGAAAACCAGGATGACAGGGAAAGGGCAGGAAAGTGGACGTGAGGAATGTCAGATCATCCTATTGAATGGCGGAGCAGGTTCGAGGGGCTGAATGGCCTCCTTCAGTTCCTATTTCCTCTGGCTTTGCCTGGCTAACGATGCCCAACATCCCGTGTACGAACTGATCGAAAGCTCGGGGTGACCTGCGGACTGTTTTGTGGGAATCTGGTGGAAAAATCAACCCTGAACCGCGAACAAGCTGAGGGTCCCGAGTGTGTGAGAGAGTGGAAAGGAGGGGAAGGCCGAGATTAAAACAGGGTTCACTGGATAGTTACCGCAATGCTTCCCTGACTGGCACGCGAGTGTGTGTGTGTGTGTGTGTGTGTGTGTGTGTAAGTGTACACACGCAAGTGTGTGAAACTGAAAGCAGTTTGCCAGTTGATGTGTCAACGTTGGTTAAAGACAAAGTCGAACTCTCACAGTGAGAGATTCCATAATGAGTAAGCAACCAATCATAGCCGTGATTTATTGAGGGAAATCTACAGACAAACAAGATCCGTACAGATAGCTGCTGAACTCAACAGACTCCCACTGAAGACTCCCTCCTGTCATTTTAAGTTTAAAGTTTATTTATTAGTCACAAGTAGGCTTACGTTAACACTGCAATGAAGTTACTGTGAAAATCCCCTCATCGCCACACTCCGGCGTCTGTTCGGGTAACACTGAGGGAGAATTCAGCACGGCCCATGCACCCTAACCAGCAGGTCTTTCAGACTGTGGGAGGAAACTCAGAGGAAACCCACGCAGACATGGGGAGAATGTGCAGACTCCACACAGACAGTGACCCAAGGCCGGGGATCGAACCCGGGTCCCTGGCACTGTTAGGCAGCAGAGCTGACCACTGTGTTACCCAGCTGGGAATCGAACCCGGGTCCCTGGCGCTGTGAGACAGCAGCGCTAACCACTGTGTTACCCAGCTGGGAATCGAACCCGGGTCCCTGGCGCTGTGAGGCAGCAGTGCTAACCCACTGTGTTACCCAGCTAGGAATCGAACCCGGGTCCCTGGCGCTGTGAGGCAGCAGTGCTAACCACTGTGTTACCCAGCTGGGAATCGAACCCGGGTCCCTGGCGCTGTGAGACAGCAGTGCTAACCACTGTGTTACCCAGCTGGGAATTGAACCCGGGTCCCTGGCGCTGTGAGGCAGCAGTGCTAACCCACTGTGTTACCCAGCTGGGAATTGAACCCGGGTCCCTGGCGCTGTGAGGCAGCAGTGCTAACCCACTGTGTTACCCAGCTGGGAATCGAACCCGGGTCCCTGGCGCTGTGAGGCAGCAGCGCTAACCACTGTGTTACCCAACTGGGAATCGAACCCGGGTCCCTGGCGCTGTGAGGCAGCAGTGCTAACCCACTGTGTTACCCAGCTGGGAATCGAACCCGGGTCTCAGCGCTGTGAGGCAGCAGTGCTAACCCACTGTGTTACCCAGCTGGGAATCGAACCCGGGTCTCAGCGCTGTGAGGCAGCAGTGCTCAACCCTGATATCCCTAAGGCAGAAGTTGGGAATTCCGTCTCCCAAATGGAGATTGATCCAATTGTTCATTTTCAGTCAGGAAGATTGAGAGATTTTTGTTCTCTAAAGGGATTAAGGGAAACGGGGCAAAGGCAGGTAAATGGAGATCGATCTCAGATCAGCCATGGTCACGTTGAGTGGAGGGACAGACTAGAAGGGTTGAATGGCCTCCTCCTGTTCCTGTGTAACAGGCTCGAGGGGCTGAATGGCCTCTTCCTGTTCCCATTTTTATTCTGTGTCATGAATGTGCTCTAATTCTCTAATATTCGAACAACATGTGCTGGTTTCCAATGAATGGGATCATTGAAATTCCCCCAATGGCTTTCGAAACATCTTCTTTCACCAAAAATCTGGGAAATATGATGTGGACAACAGAATGGTCCAGGAGACAGCTCGGAGCATCAGAATTCTATTAATAGAGAGTAATTTCTCACAATCCAATCTCCAAAACCATACACTGTAACCACACACTGGGGGGAAAGGGAGATTTCAACAGAAACTCATTAGTATTCGGTGATCGAGCCGCACTGAGGAAAGCTTAGGTTGGGGTCAAATGGGGATGTAGAGCGTGGCTGGCACAGTGGTTAGCACTGCTGCCTCACAGCGCCACAGACCTGGGTTCGAATCCCGGCCTTGGGTCACTGTCTTTCTCTCTTCTCCCGTCGGGAAAAAGATACAAAGCTCTGAGGTACCGACCGACTCAAGAACAGCTTCTTCCCTGCTGCCGTCAGACTTCTGAATGGACCTACCTCATGTTAAGTTGATCTTTCTCTACACCCTCGCTATGACTGTAACACTACATTCTGCACCCTCTCCTTTCCTTCTCTATGAGCGGTATGCTTTGTCCGTATAGCGCGCGAGAAACAATACTTTTCGCTGTATCCCAAAAATGTGCCAATAATAAATCAAATCAAACTGTGTAGCATCTGCACATTCTCCCCGTGTCTACGTGGGGGTGCTCCGGTTTCCTCCCACACTCCAAAGATGTGCTGGTTAGGTGGATCGGCCATGCCAAATTGCCCCTTAGTGTCAGGGGGACTCACTAGGGTAAATACATGGGGTTATGGGGATAGGGCCTGGGTGGGATTGTGGGCAGTGTAGGGTCGATGGGCTGAATGGTCTCCTTCTGCACTGTAGGACTGTATGGTTCTATGAGGAAGGGTTTATTCTTCCAGGGGTTGTGGGAATCGCTGGGCTTTGTTACCCATTCCCTAGTTGCCCCTTGAACTGACAAGTCTCACCCAGACCATGGATGGCTTTTATTGCCCATCCCTCGATGCCCTTGGAGGGCACTTGAGGGAAAACCACCTCGCTGTGGCTCTGGAGTCACGTGTAGGCCAGACCGGGTAAGGACAGCAGATTTCCTTCCCTAAAGGACATGAGTGAACCAGCTGGGTTTTTAACAAGAGTGTTTTCACAATGTTTATCAAATTCAGTCTGTCAGGGTGGGGTTCGAACTCGGCTCCCCAGAGTGTTACTCAGGATTCACTGACAAACCCACTCCGCCACTCCCTCCTCTGCCTGGTGCCACCGGTCACTCCCTCCCACCTCCACTTCAGCTGCGCCATTCCTGACCAGCACTGAGTCAGTGGTTTTGTCAATGGAGTCACAGAGGTTTAGAGCAGGGAAACAGACGCTTCAGTCCAACTTGTCCCTGCCACCCTCTTTCTAACCACTAATCCCAATTGACCGCATTTGGCCCATATCCCCATCTTACCCAAGTAAATATCTAAACACTTTTCAAAAGATAAAATTGTACCCACCTCTCCTACTACCTCTGGCCACCCTCTGTGTAAAAAAATTGCCCCTCTGGACCATTCTGTATCTCTCCTCTCTCACCTTAAACCTATTCCCTCTAGTTTTAGACTCCCCTACCTTTGGGGAAAAGATATTGACTATCTAGCTGATCTATGCCCCTCATTATTTTATAGACCTCTATAAGATCACCCCTCAGCCTCCTACACTCCAGAGAAAAAAGTCCCAGTCTATTCAGCCTCTCCTTATAACCTAATGCATCAAGTCTTGGTAACATACTAGTAAATCTTTTCTGCACCCTTTCTAGTTTAATAATATCCTTTCTTTAATAGGGTTATCGGACAACAAATTTTATGAAATTGGGCACACAAAATGGAAGCAGGCTAAAGTTACACTCAGAGCCTCTCCACTAAAAGTCACAAAGTAACAGACACCGATCAGTAAGCAAGAGCATGCTTTTAGAATGCAAATGAGGGCTAGCACACAAGGGAAGCTGAACAGGATGGCACCTACAGGAACTAAAATCTCCACCCTGTTAAAATCAGCACTTCTGAAACAGTCAAACAACCCATGGAGCCACCTAAAATTAGCAGAGTTAAGGAAACATTCCTGGCCCCTCAAACCTCTTTTGAGATCAATGACACACCTATGGTTCAAACCCCAGAGATTCGAGACCATTAATAACCAATCAGACAAAAACCATTAATACACACTTAAAACAATTGCTCCAACACTCGAAAACATCAAGACAGGATGGCTAAAGTCAAATACTGTAAATAAAGTATTAACACTTCAATCGCGTACCACACCAAAGTTCAGGGAGAACTGTAGCCCATTGCGGGGGAGTCTTTAGAGCGCTTTTGGGTCAGTCCGATCGTATGTCCTGGCTGCACCTCTCCGTCGATGTAAAAGAAAATAAAGCTGTGCCACTATTGACCTTCACCCTGAGAGAGATATAGAGTAAGAGAGATAGAGATAGAGAGAGATAGAGATAGCTAGTGATAGAGAGAAAGAGAGATAGAGAGATAGAGAGAGATAGAGATAGCTAGTGATAGAGAGAAAGAGAGATAGAGATAGCTAGTGATAGAGAGAAAGAGAGATAGAGAGATAGAGAGAGATAGAGATAGAGAGAGATAGAGATAGAGAGCACTGCAGACCTAGAAAGCGAGAGAGATACCCAAATCCGAGAGGAACATTCAGAGACAGAGATGGAGCGAGGGAATGTGAGGCAGACATAGAAAGATAGAGTTGCCAAACGAGAGAGTTAGCAGGAGAGAAGAGATTCAGATCGAGGGGAGAATGTGAGAGTTTATTATCTGCAACCTTTCAGTCAGATGTAGGAATCTGATGAGTGAATGTGAGAGAGATGTCAAACCACAGGGGAAATCTCACCCTTGCCCCCAGTGAGAAACTCAAACTGCGAAAATCTAATCAAAATTGAAGCTTATGTATCTCTCTGTCAGCGGCTGTGTTTGAGGAAGAGGGCACAGGGAACATGGCTGCCTTCGCAGGTAACGATCGTCCTCGATCTGCCACAGAAGGTACCACAAAACACCAAAGATACGTCCCATCGTTGAAGCAAAACACAACTGCAAAGAGCCTGCCCCAGCCAGGATCAAATAAACACAAAGCACGGGTGAATCAGATGGAAAGAATTGGTTGAAACTGAAAGGCTTTGTCAGGAGCCACGAGTGGTTCCATGCGCCGACTTTGGTTAGCTGGAGGTTGAGGAGAAACATAATGCCAGCGACTCACCCTTTTCTCGGTGGAAGACCGTTTATCTGTCAACTGGAATAGCGTCTGAGACAAAATGGTGCCACTTCCTGCCTCGAGGATTCACTTCCTTTCACCTTCACTAATCTGATAATCAGGCAACCTACTGCGCCGGCACAATTCTTCGAAGGTCCCCACGTTCACAGAGATCGAAGGACGAGGTGGGTGGACTTTTCAACATGAGGTGGGCAGGGAAAGAGAGTTCAGGGCAGGTCCAACCACAGCCTTATTCAATGGGGAAAGAATCACCCTGTATCTAACCCCGTGCTGTACCTGTCCTGGGAGTGTTTGATGGGGACAGTGTAGAGGGAGCTTTACTCTGTATCTAACCCCGTGCTGTACCTGTCCTGGGAGTGTTTGATGGGGACAGTGTAGAGGGAGCTTTACTCTGTATCTAACCCCGTGCTGTACCTGTCCTGGGAGTGTTTGATGGGGACAGTGTAGAGGGAGCTTTACTCTGTATCTAACCCCGTGCTGTACCTGTCCTGGGAGTGTTTGATGGGGACAGTGTAGAGGGAGCTTTACTCTGTATCTAACCCCGTGCTGTACCTGTCCTGGGAGTGTTTGATGGGGACAGTGTAGAGGGAGCTTTACTCTGTATCTAACCCTGTGCTGTACCTGTCCTGGGAGTGTTTGATGGGGGACAGTGTAGAGGGAGCTTTACTCTGTATCTAACCCCGTGCTGTACCTGTCCTGGGAGTGTTTGATGGGGACAGTGTAGAGGGAGCTTTACTGTGTATCTAACCCCGTGCTGTACCTGTCCTGGGAGTGTTTGATGGGGGACAGTGTAGAGGGAGCTTTACTCTGTATCTAACCCCGTGCTGTACCTGTCCTGGGAGTGTTTGATAGGGGACAGTGTAGAGGGAGCTTTACTCTGTATCTAACCCCGTGCTGTACCTGTCCTGGGAGTGTTTGATGGGGACAGTGTAGAGGGAGCTTTACTCTGTATCTAACCCTGTGCTGTCCCTGTCCTGGGAGAGTTTGATGGGGACAGTGTAGAGGGAGCTTTACTCTGTATCTAACCTCGTGCTGTACCTGTCCTGGGAGTGTTTGATGGAGACAGTGCAGAGGGAGCTTTACTCTGTATCTAACCCCGTGCTGTACCTGTCCTGGGAGTGTTTGATGGGGGACAGTGTAGAGGGAGCTTTACTCTGTATCTAACCCCGTGCTGTACCTGTCCTGGGAGTGTTTGATGGGGGACAGTGTAGAGGGAGCTTTACTCTGTATCTAACCCCATGCTGTACCTGTCCTGGGAGTGTTTGATGGGGACAGTGTAGAGAGAGCTTTACTCTGTATCTAACCCTGTGCTGTACCTGTCCTGGGAGTGTTTGATGGGGGGACAGTGTAGAGGGAGCTTTACTCTGTATCTAACTCTGTGCTGTACCTGTCCTGGGAGTGTTTGATGGGGACGGTGTAGAGGGAAATTTACTCTGTATCTAACCCCGTGCTGTACCTGTCCTGGGAGTGTTTGATAGGGGACAGTGTAGAGGGAGCTTTACTCTGTATCTAACCCTGTGCTGTACCTGTCCTGGGAGTGTTTGATAGGGGACAGTGTAGAGGGAGCTTTACTCTGTATCTAACCCTGTGCTATCCCTGTCCTGGGAGTGTTTGATGGGGACAGTGTAGAGGGAGCTTTACTCTGTATCTAACCCCGTGCTGTACCTGTCCTGGGAGTGTTTGATAGGGGACAGTGTAGAGGGAGCTTTACTCTGTATCTAACCCCGTGCTGTACCTGTCCTGGGAGTGTTTGATGGGGACAGTGTAGAGGGAGCTTTACTCTGTATCTAACCCTGTGCTGTCCCTGTCCTGGGAGAGTTTGATGGGGACGGTGTAGAGGGAGCTTTACTCTGTATCTAACCCCGTGCTGTACCTGTCCTGGGAGTGTTTGATGGGGACAGTGTAGAGGGAGCTTTACTCTGTATCTAACCCCGTGCTGTACCTGTCCTGGGAGTGTTTGATGGGGACGGTGTAGAGGGAAATTTACTCTGTATCTAACCCCGTGCTGTACCTGTCCTGGGAGTGTTTGATGGGGACAGTGTAGAGGGAGCTTTACTCTGTATCTAACCCCGTGCTGTACCTGTCCTGGGAGTGTTTGATGGGGACAGTGTAGAGGGAGCTTTACTCTGTATCTAACCCTGTGCTGTCCCTGTCCTGGGAGAGTTTGATGGGGACGGTGTAGAGGGAGCTTTACTCTGTATCTAACCCCGTGCTGTACCTGTCCTGGGAGTGTTTGATGGGGACAGTGTAGAGGGAGCTTTACTCTGTATCTAACCCCGTGCTGTACCTGTCCTGGGAGTGTTTGATGGGGGACAGTGTAGAGGGAGCTTTACTCTGTATCTAACCCCGTGCTGTACCTGTCCTGGGAGTGTTTGATGGGGGACAGTGTAGAGGGAGCTTTACTCTGTATCTAACCCCATGCTGTACCTGTCCTGGGAGTGTTTGATGGGGACAGTGTAGAGAGAGCTTTACTCTGTATCTAACCCTGTGCTGTACCTGTCCTGGGAGTGTTTGATGTGGGGACAGTGTAGAGGGAGCTTTACTCTGTATCTAACTCTGTGCTGTACCTGTCCTGGGAGTGTTTGATGGGGACGGTGTAGAGGGAAATTTACTCTGTATCTAACCCCGTGCTGTACCTGTCCTGGGAGTGTTTGATAGGGGACAGTGTAGAGGGAGCTTTACTCTGTATCTAACCCTGTGCTGTACCTGTCCTGGGAGTGTTTGATAGGGGACAGTGTAGAGGGAGCTTTACTCTGTATCTAACCCTGTGCTATCCCTGTCCTGGGAGTGTTTGATGGGGACAGTGTAGAGGGAGCTTTACTCTGTATCTAACCCCGTGCTGTACCTGTCCTGGGAGTGTTTGATAGG